>NC_042997.1:60763847-60851347 GCF_006345805.1 Octopus sinensis
GAATATGTACTAGAGGTCAGTCTGTTCAAGTAAAACCCTTCACAATGATGCCCTAGTGTGTCCAATTGCTGAAACAACTATAAGAAAAAAAATACAATCTCAGGAATAAAAGAGACAGTGAGCATTTAAACTTTCAAGATGCAATTGAAAATGTCAGTTTATGTCACAGTTCTATGGAAGACATTGTTTGTGATTAGTAGCAACCCCAAAATGTCATCAAGGCACTACCTCCCGCTGCAACATGATATTGTTGCTAAACAAACATATAATGCTTTCTGTAAGAAAGATGTCACTGGAATAAATAACTATTCTCCAGTTATTGAATATGTATATGGATATCAGTAAATATAAATCATATTGGTAGGACATTTCAAGCAAAATTTTTGCTGCAAATCTAAGGAGCATGATATAATTGTTTGGAACAAGAAAGAAATATTGTGAGCAGTCATGCAGATCAGCTACTTTACAGATGTGGACATTTCTTCTAGAGGGGAGTTTATCTATGGACAGTTGTTTCAAAACCTACAGTTTCTCTTTGATTATAAATTCATATTTATGCCAAATAATTAGCTATGTTAAGTGATCAGCTAGTTCACATTTCCCAAATAAAATCTATAAGTGTAACAATAAAAATGCAAAACTTTTCTGAAGATCAACAGGTAATACTTAGCATTGTGGTTATTCAAATTCCAACAATAAAGTATTGTTTCTTTGTTAGAAACCAGCTTATTCCTTGTATGAAGAATTCAAATAAATAAGAGTAGTAAGAAAAGAAACAATATAAATACATACATTATGCAGAGAAGCATAAAATATATATGTGCTTCAAAACAGAATTAATGACTAATGATCGCAATAATAAATTAAAAATAAATAATCTTCAATGCCTGGAACTTCTGAACAAATATCCACAATGCTTTTTATCCCTTCATCTACATAAAACTCTTTACACATATTCACATATACATTATATTAATTTAAAATATATGATTTAATGTACATGCTTAAACATTCTTAATTAATGTTTGATACATTTAATATTTGCTAATTATTTTTAAGGATTATCATTATCATTATTATCACTTTTTCTGTGAAGGCATGTGGCTCTGTTGTTAGAGTATTTGGTTCAAGCTTTTAAGGTCATGAGTTTGCTTCCTGGCAAAGTGGTGTGTCCTTGAACAAGATATTTTATTTCATTATGCTCCAGTCCACTCAGCTGGTAAAAATGAGTTTTATCTGTATTTCACATTCTGTGTCATGCTGAATCTCTCTGAGAACTATATTAAGGGTACATGTATCTGTGGAATGCTCTGCCACACACACATTAATTTCACAAGCAGGCTGCTCCGTTGCTTGGATCAACTGGAACCCTTGTCATTGTAACAGACAGAGTGCCAGTTTATCATTTTACAACTGCTTTTCCATGCTGATATGGATTGGACATGTTGTTATATGAAGAAACAGCTTGTCTAACCCATGCCAGCATGGAAATCAAGTGGCTAAATCCTCCCTTGTGTTAAGCGATGTAAGATGCATGCAATAAATATAACAAGGTATTTTTTTTCATGTGCTTATCTAACAGTAATCCTTTGTTGATATATACACAAACACAGAAATAGAGAAAAGTAAAATACACAGAGGCTAACTGTTCATTGATGGCCTGTGAGGTCTCCAGGAAGTAATATCATATGTATGTGAGCATTCAATTTCAGTCTGGCAAATTTCACTCACGAAACATCAGTCAAATCAAATCTATGGTAGAAAACACTTGCCAAATGCGTTCTATTATGGAGATCAAACATTGTGGTTGTGGAAACAACTTCTTAATCTCACATTTTCAAGTGTATGTATGTATGTATGTATGTATGTATATTTATTTATTCCTGACAGGTGCAAGGGAAATAAAGTAAAGCTGATTAAGGTGACCCAGTACAGCACTATTTACTTACATTATTGGCTCCAAAAGGATAAAAGTCTGTAGAATCTGAACTCAGGATGTAGGGTGATAAGACTAAACACTGTTGCTAAGTTAATCCAATGCTCTAATCTCATATAACATAGTATAAATATTGAATTCTTTTGATGAAGTAAAAATAGGTTCTGTATTTAAGGAGAGAGATGAAATGGGGTTCTGTGATGTTCAGCTGTTCACCATGGGTATTAGTATTATAATCAGATGAAATAATGGATTGAAATCATGTCACTATCTTTTCCTTCCAGGGAACTTATGTCTTGGTCTTTGACTTTCACTAGTTAATATAAATCTATATTTCTTCATGTAAGTTTATATAGATATTAATTCCTAACTTAGACACAAGGATATATTTTTTTATTGGCATAAGAAAGGAAACAGAAAATGATAGCAAACTACTATTTCATACTTATTTTCTTGACTCTGGAAGGATAGAAAGCAAAAGTAATCTTGGCCAGATTCGAACTCAGAATGTTAAGAACATAACTAAATACTGTAAAGCATTTTGTCCAATACTTCACTTATTCTACTTATAAAGTGCAAAAATATAATCTTCTCAGATAGACATTTCCATTATCATTCATTTAGTCTTTTCATCAATGATATTTGTATGTGTTATTATATATATATATATGTATGTTTTAAACAAGATTACACAATGTAAACAGATATGGCAAGCATGTTAATATTCACATATAGCAAAGAGTTATCATTGATTTATATTAATATTAATTGTATACCACAAAATATACAACTGTATATTTACACTCGACCATATAGAGATATAAAAAAATTAAAATATTCCCCATGCTTAATGCAAAGAACACATAAAGGGATATTGCATATGCTTTAGGAAAGTCAAGTTAATCCAAGTCATCAGTGCAAATTAGAGAAAAATGAGATAGTGAAAGAAACCAATTTAGAGGGTATTAGAGTGCTACAGAAATAAAACCCAGAAAAGAGAGTGCATTTGTTAGAAATTGCAAACAAATAAGTGAACTAAAAGGCTTAGACTGTGGCAAGAAATGTAAAAAAAAATTCCTGTTGCTAGACAACTCATATATGAAAAAAGATTCAGAAGACAAACAGTGCTAAGGCATAACTCATTTCATGGGATATTTAATATAAATGTGTTTGTATGCGCATGCATAATGTGTGTGTATGTGTGTGTGTATATAGATATATATCATCATTTAAATATCTGTTCTCCTATTCCATGCTTGCATGGCTCAGATGGAATTTATTGAGGTAGATATTCCAAGGCTGGATGGCTTCTCTGTTGCCAGCCCTTACTTGTTTCCAAGCAAAGTAATATTTCCCCTTCGCCAGACATGTTTTCACAGAATATTGGAAATGAATGCCATTTATTTACAACAATCACATGATGTCAAGGCAAGAAGACACAAACATACAACCATACACTACAACGTTTTGGTTAGCCCAGGGCTATAGTAGAAGACACTTGCCCAAGTACCATCCATGCAATAGGAATGGAAACAAAGCCATGTGATTGTGAAGCAAACATCTTCACCACAGTCATTCTTGTGTGTATGTGTGTGTGTGTGTGTGTATATTTGTATATATGTATATATATGTACATACATATACACATACATACATACATACATATATACACACACACACACACCACACACACACACACACACACACATATATATATATATATTATATATATATATATATATATATATATATTATATATATATATATATATACATGTCATCATTTCAATATTCACATTTTTATGCTTGCATGTATCAGACAGAATTTGTTGCTAGGTAATATTTTTCCTTGGCAGACATAAAATCTATTAATTAGTTTAGAGGTTAGTAAGATTCAGTCATTATGTATATAAATATATACACACATATATTTATGCATATATACATATATATAAATGTACAATAATGTACATGTATGCAAATATATGTATATTACATATATATACATATATGTGTATATAATACATATATAAACAGAGCAAATTTAGCTGTTTCTCCATAGATTGGAAGAATTCATGAACAACTTTAATCAATTTTTGTATCTTATTGGATTCTCATCAAAGGCATCTACATGAGTTTGACCAAGCCCAGGGAAACAAGCAGCCAGTATGGCAGTATTGGAGCTACTAATTTGCTTAAATATCAGGGGCTAGCCAATGGGGATCTCAGTCTACACCACACACACTCACATATACATAAATATATCTATATCCAATGATTTTACACATATAAGTTATACATTCTGACGATTTGACTATACATTTTGATAATGTAATTAATAATCACCTTTTGGAAATGAAATATATGTAAAATGGAACAAATAAATATCTTAAAAACAATCTCTCATGTGTTATTTTATATATATATATCCTTGGATATTGTATATGGCAAATACCTACCAGTGCACTCATAAAAGCTCCTATGCTATTGTTACTGGCTACCATATATTACTCCCAACCTGCCAAGTTAACTGTATGGGATTGTTATGTATGTGGTATTCCATGTAGTTTAGGATAAATATATTAATAATAAGAAATATTTCATGAAGAGAGATTCTTATATTTCTATTAATACATTGCTACATATGTTTCAGCATAACATGTATTTTTATGGGACTCCTTGATCACATCCATAGGATATTATTAAATATTATTTATAATATCCATGGCTCTAGGGGAGCCCATTAATTCAACATGCATACTTCTTCAGACAATTTTGTATCAATGCCTTGCTATTTAAACTTCAAGATATTAATCATTCTAACCAATCAAAAAGTTCTGCTGGATTAATGGGAAGTGATTGTGGTAAGAAGTTTGCTTTTCAGCAACGTGTTTCCAGGTTCCATTCCACTATATGGCACCTTGAGCAAGTGTTTTCTACTATACTTTATGTATATTGCACCATATGAAATCTTTGTGGTGCCCTTTACATTGCTGATTGCTTTTGGGAGCATATCCAAAGCATAATACTATGTATGCTAGGCCAACTTATTACCATCCATTTCAAAACTATAGGCCATTCCATTACTCACTTATCAGTGTGCGGTATTACCACAAACCATGGATTTCAAATTCTCAAGGAAACAGAGGGAACAATGTTTCATATTTGACCTGTCACTGACAAATTTAAATGAACATTTTCCCTTCTATTCCTACACCTAGTAGTTCATTAAACCTTTTCTTATCCTTCAACTCTTCTCTTATTATTTCACTCACATCTTTTCCTACTTCTCCTCATTCCATTACTCTTTCTTCCCTCTCATGCTGTTTTGCCTACCACTTCTTATTCACATATGAAATTTGTGTGATCATGCATTCCTTATAAGTTGCAGTCAGTTCTTTTTTTTTAACTTGGAGGATATAAAACTCTGCTGTCTCTCAGCTTTTCTTTTAAGAAGGACATTGTCTGAAACATCGGATCTTCCACTCCTTATGGCAAATTCCCTGTACTCATCAATTTTACTACATAAGTCTTGCTGACACAGATCAACAGCAGCCTCTTTGGTGTCCACTTGATCTCTCTCCCTCTCTCAAACACACACACAAATAAAATGATGTAGCAAAGAAATAGTGTAAGTGACTGAATGAATGACACTACTACTTTCTATTAAAGCCATTGAAAACCTGAAGTGACAGTGTTCATAAAAGAATAACATATAACTTTTTTGTGCTTATCTTGCACCATATTTAATCTGAGATTCTGTATTGAAGCAGAATATTGTTATGTCTCTATAGATTTCTTTCGATCACTTAAACCATATGCATTTTATAGATAATCATTATTAACAGTGATGAATTTTAAGAACCAAACCAAAGTTAGACAGTATTGTTGGATAGAATCATGAGCCACTGATATGTATTTATGCTGTGTTGCACACAGATATTAATGAGTACTTGGTATTGTATTGTAATGAGATTAAATAGTGTTAGAGGACACAGGCAAAGTACAATAATATCAATATATGTGCACATAGTGAGCATGGATATTTTTTATTTAGTTTGTTTTCTCGTCTCTGCCAGATGGTTGAATTTAATTGTAAACCGATTACTTAACACCATCCATTTTATAATTTTTATCAGTTACTGGAATTGTCTTCACAGAAACAAAAAGAAAAATATAATAATGAAAATAAAAACTGGTACTATGGCAAAGAATATATGTGACTGTAGTGGGGTGTGTGTGTGTATGTGTATATAGATACCTATGTGTGTGTGTATATCTATATATCTATGTATATATCTATATATACACACACACACAAAGAATATTGAAGACACACACACACATACACACACACAAACACCTGCGTTTGACTCCATTTCTTAATTTATCTATTATATATATACATATATATATATTATTTATATATATATATAAATAATGGCATTTTATTATAAATGATCGAAATTGTTCTGAGAAGGTTCAACAATATCATATAATCTATTAAATATTTAAAATAATTCAAAACTATGAGACTAAATAAATAAGACATACAAAAAGCATCAAATCAATAAACCATACAAAAATCTCAATGAATAAAACAACATAATATTTGTCAAAACTATTCACAAAATATGAAAATGAGCGTGACAGAAAATATTGAAGACAGTTTAACTTGCACCAAGATGTATATTCTAGAGGTGTATTTTAATGTATAATTGATAATGAATGTTAAAAGTGGTAAATATTGTACAAATCTAATTCTTCACAGTTATCTCTTTTGAAGCTAAATATTTTTCTTTTATGATAACAAAAGGGACACTATGATTATAATCAGATTATAATATATATAGGGTTGTCTTTTGCTTTGCCAGCTTTGATGAAACTCTACTGGAAATTACTGTGTCCCAGTTTCTGCCTAATATCATTAAATTATGATACAGGTACCAAATATGAAGGTGAGCCAGCCAAAAATTTGAAGTCACAGTCACCCAAATTCTTATAAAAATTTAATAAAACATGTGCTCCACTTAACAATATTGGGTAATTGTTCTTAATGTTAAATTGTTTTTATTTTTAGCTTGACCTAAAAACAAAAATTTGTATACACCCATAGATGTTTGTATAAGTTGTGCATATGTACAGACATAAATATTTGTATATATTTATCTATATTTATTTATCCATATAAATATATGTGTTGTAATATATACTGATGTGCAACTATTAATGTCTGCACACATTTGAAATCTTTTATTTTCAGTCATACAGATAATAAGATATTAGACAGCTATCTCCTGAAGCATAAGTTCAAATCTACTATAGATATTTTTTATTGTGAAACTAGGTAGAATATTTTACTCTATATGTCTCCTTTGATATGGGGGGAACAGATATGCTTGATATGAGGGGAACAGATATCAAAGCTTTGAAAAAATACTTGCTATAGACAATGATCTATACAGCAGGCGATAATGCTCTCATCTTGAAACATAAACATTACCCCAAGAGACCTTTGTGGTTCATGAAATTATCAACTTCAAATCCTATCATATCTTATTAACATTATATGTGTGTGTGTGTGCTTATGTGTAGGTTTGTAATTCTCTGCAATGTCAATTTAATTTCAACTATCACTTAATTTTAAATGATATTGTATTACAAACAAAGTTGAATTGTTAAGACAAAACCCTTTCTCCAGTTTCAATGAAATTCTCTTAGCTCTAATTTCTGTAGTATAATTATTGAATTAAAGTAAATCAAATATTTTATTTTTCGAATACAATTATTAAATATGAAATTCAACATATAGTTGAATTCCATGAATTAATCTATACATTGAATTAATCTATATAATTTTCCCCACTAATTTAGTCTTAATTTTATGTATAGAGAAATTGTTAAATTTAATATACTTATATGAATGATGTTTCTCACATGAAAGCTAAATGGTTTAATAGTGATAATACAAGTAGTAAGTCTGGTTATAACTGCAACATATATGAATGCTATTACTGGATTAGACTGAAATATCCTGAAATTACATCAATATTTCCTTCATTTCTACAGAATTAAAGGGGTTTGAACAGTTCTGAGTTCAGCAGCAACACAGATATATGTCTAAATAAATATAAAGAACTTCATGAGGATCAGAGATTAAATCAATCTATATACAGGCACAGGTGTCACTGTGTGATAAGCAGTTTGCTTCTCAACCATATGGTTTCAGGTTCAGTGCCACTGTGTCACACCTTGGTCAAGTATCTTCTAGTACAACTCCAAGCTGACCCCAAAGGCCAAAACCTTATGAGTAAATTTGGTAGACAGAAACTGAAAGAAACCTACTGTACACACACACACACACATATATATATATATGAACACACAGGTGAGAGAACAATAGCCTAATGAGCAAGGTTTCTGTAAGAAGCCTATGAAACTTTAAGTTGCATGGGGCTGAATCAAACTGTTTTAAATAATAATAATGAGGCTGCACCAGGCTCCAGTCTAATTTGGCAATGTTTCTACAGCTGGATGCCCTTCCTAACGCCAACCACTCCGTAAGCACCCACTACACTCACGGAGTGGTTGGCGTTAGGAAGGGCATCCAGCTGTAGAAACATTGCCAAATTAGACTGGAGCCTGGTGCAGCCTTCTGGCTTCCCAGAACCCCGGTCGAACCGTCCAACCCATGCTAGCATGGAGAACGGACGTTAAACGACGACGACGATGAATGATATACATGTTTGCTTGTCTTTGTGTTTATGAAAATTCAGCAAAAGAGACTGGTAGAATAAGTACCAGACTTAAACAAATGAATAACTGGGGATAATATGTTCAACTAAACCCAATATATCTTCAGTCCAATGACGGAAACAAGTGAAAGACAAATGAAAGAGAATGTCAGAAAAATATATATCAAAGATGAAATTGATAATCTAAAAACCTACAGTTGTAGTTAAAATCTTATTTTAGATGTATTGATGAGTTACAGGTGTTGATGTTCCTTCAATTAAAATTATTTTTGTAAATGTATAATACTAAAACTTCTTTAATGTATATGAAAACTTTTAATTGATCTTCTAAATTATATTTTTTAGAGTTTTCAACATATTTTTTAATATTCTATAGTGAGTAGTTTTGCAATACAACTTTGCATGCATGCATGTGTGTGTGTGTGTGTGTGTGTGTGTGTGTAGCTTGGTTGTTTTATTTATTTCTTTTGTTTTACATCCATTTTTTATGGTAATGATACTTGCTGATGTGTGTGTAGCCTTGTCTACTATTATTGATTTGAACCTGTGTTTTATCAGTCAGGGCAACTGGAGCAAGCAGAATCATATCTCTTGCCCAATGTCACACTACAATAGCTGTAGTAAGAGTTTAACTTATAAAGATATTATCAATAATCCATATTTTAAACTCAGTTTCATTTTACCATCCAACAGTTAAAAAGTTCTTATCTGTTTAACTATTAAATCACTATATGTATAAAGATATTTATATTAAAATCAATATTATATCCAAATTCAATCAATTTATACAGAAATATGTTTTGATAGAGAATGTGATCTACAGTCTCAGGCTGAGTGATGAAATTGAAACTCATGAGGTTGTTGTTTAGCCCAAGGTCAGTACTGAACATGTGGACTTATGATCAAATATATTCTAATCTTGACAATTTTCTCTTTTCCAGGCATAAAATTCAATGTTATTTCTTTCTTTATTCAAGGTAGCAGAGTTTGATTTGAAAAAGATTTTGCTCTCCCACCCTCCATATTTTTTGATTTACCAGCAGGTTTCTTATATAGCTGCTTTCATTCCTCCCTGTATTGTCACTTATTACCTCCTTCTTCCTGAGCCATTTTTATTCTTTCACCTTCTCCATAACACTAATATTCACCACTGATCACACCTTCACCTGTGTCCCATTCCCTACATCTCTCTCTACACTCATCTCTAACCATTTGTCACACTCTCCTCACACTCTAATGAACCTGTCTACTCACCCTTCTCGATGCTTTGTCTGTATTCTTCCTTATACACATCTGATACAATCACCACGATTATTGTCTTCTCTCCAGCCCATTCACCCATTTATGATGCAAGGTAGTCACATATCTCCACTAAAGCAAGATATACACACTCTCACATACATACATATACATGTGTGTGGGTGTGAGTATGTTTTTGTGTTTCCTGGTTTTGACATAGCATGATAGTTGTAAATGAGAGCCACTTTCATACAATTGTTTTTCATTTTCAATATTCTGTGAAAACATGTCTGGCCATGGGGAAATTTTACCTTGCTTGGAAACAGGTGAGGGTAGGTGGTAGAAAGGTTATCCAACTGTAAAAAGTCTGTCTCAATAAACTATGTCCAGTACATGCAAGTATGGAAACGTAGATGTCAAAAAGATAACGATGATGATATATGTATACATGTGTGCATACACACATACATATGTATATATGTATGTATACACACACACACGCATATATCTATATATACACACATATGCAAAAACATAGATACATAAATTTCAAACATACATACACATATACATCTTGTTGTTTTGAAAGTTAGAGGTGATTTATCAACTTCTGTGTAGGCTAAGATGTGCAAGTTCTATAGAAATCACATATTTACATATTGTACAGCATGTGCATAGTCTAATATCATACTATCAGTTGCACCCTGTTTTGATTGGGGTTACCGTTCTATTACAGTAAAGGTCAATAGCTTTCATCTATCCTTGCTGCTATACCAGTATAACAGTGCTAAGACTACTTGGTATTTCAGCTTTAATGTTATTTCATTGATTTAACTTGAAATCTTTCAGAAGCATATGCAACTTATATATACTTAAGTATACTCATGCAAGTCCCTCAATATATTATTTAAAAAATATTTCTTAATCACCACTAGCTAGAAAGGACTTCAGTAATATTTACTTCTGGTAATCTTTATAAGAAAATGTAACAGACTTTATAATATTACTAATTGTGTAGCTAGAAAAACTGCCATCACTGTATTATACTTGGATTCAGTCAACATACAATACAGGAAAGTTTCAAATAGTTTTTCTAGAGAATTTACCCTACTGTTGTCTTCCAGTATGGTTGAAATCCTTGTTCTCCTGAAATGAGGGAAAGGCCCTAGTTTGTTGTCTGAATTCTCATCGGTATCTGAGTTGTCTGCCCCTGTTGGCTCACCTCTTTCACTGAGGCTGTGTAGCTTAGAATCTTTTACTATTTGATTTTTCTTCAACAGTTTGCGTTCATCTACCAGTGGCGAGGGGTGAGGGGACAATGAACTCGGTCGAATAAGATATCTAAAAAAACAAAAAAAAAACAATAAAAAATATTTTAAAACAAAATTATATAAGCTTTTAACAATAATTATTTATAGACTTTGACATAAAATTGCTATTTCTTTTTCATAATCATGTGAAGATTTAATACATGAATTTTATACCACATATTTTTGTAATTAAGAAAACCATCTTAAAATTCTAATTAATATTCAATAGTATAAAAATCAAAAAATAGAAAATTTGTTTGAAAAATTAGCTTTTATGATTTGCATGCACATTCTGTGAGAATAATGTTTTATAGAAATGACTTTGCTTTTCATCTCTTGAAGCTTAAGAGAGAATAAATGACAAAGTTAGTTTGTTAGAGGACAACCAGTTATGTGTTCAATGGTTAGTATGTTGCTACCAGCATTGTATTCAGTTCACGGTTCAACCAATTAACTTTTAAAATGCATAATACATCTAACTGGAATAAAGTACAGTGGAATAGGGGAAAAAAATCTCTCCTCTAAACAGTGTTATGTTAAGTTGTAGTGTACTGAATTCAACTTGTCCTGTGATGACCATAAAATTTGTATTTGTTTGCACAATCCCTTTACATGAAATGTATCTCTTTGCAGATGACAGTGATTACTTCCTCCATTATCTATTTCTTCTAAGGACATACTTCCTTACACTGGCCAGACACTTTGTCATGTAAAGTCTGGTACTCTCTTTCTCCATTGTTTTTGTTATTTTCTTGAGAGGATTATTTTCCTATTTGCTGTGATCTACCCTATTTTCTAGAAAGTCTAACATTTATTTCTACAAAAAAAGAACATGTCTCAGAAGCATCAAAATAATCGAAGTACTTATGAAAGAAACTTACTAACAATGCTATATTCTTCATAAACACATAGATAAAAATTTCCTGCACTTAAATGTTAACTCTCACAGTTTTTGAAATCTTTTCATAGCTTTCCTAACATAATAAAGGATGTACAATGAAGATCAATTTTCTCTTCAAGGAAAGAAAATGTTTTAGTTCTGAACATTTTCTCTACAAGGTGCAAGTAATGCACTTATATAAATAGTTTGACTGAAAATAGAAACACTACTTGGGTTTGGGACTGATCTTGCCCATACTAAAGACCAAACAAGAGAGCCTCTATATGGTTGCACAGCCAGTTACAAATAGCAGCCAAATTTCACTTAAATTACACCCTAGTGTCTTAAAAAAGAAAAAGATTTTAGATATTGTAGTACAAGATAGCTGTTTCATGATGGAAAAAAAAAAAGAAAAAAGAAATGAGATGTAAGATGATCATAGCTGTAGGTCTACCTGATCAGAGCTGATTTGGGGATAAACAATAAGAACAACAATAATTCCCAACAACACCCAATTCTGAAGCAGAGGAATAATTTATTTTGCATTATGGAGCTAACGCAATAGTTCCAGTATGGTTTGAACTCTTAATTAGTCTTTCTGTAGTCCTCTAACAAGCCAGACATCTGTAGCAGCTCACTGAAGATATCACAAATTCATAAATATGACAGCTATATCTTTGGAACCATTACTTTAGATTCTGAGTTATTGATTACCAAAAACAAGCTCACATTGAATATTGCAGTTGCATAATTTCTGATTTAAGAGAAAGTGCCAATATTGCAGAATTACTGAAGACTTTTATTTATCTCATTGGCTGTCTGCTTTCTGTTTAATAGCAAATATCTAAGTTGGTTAGAAACTGTGCTCTCATCAAACATATTATAGTGAGATCAGAAAATGGAAAAAAAATATTATCTAAATATACTTACATGATATCATCAAGAACTAATTTTGTGTCATAACTGGGATTAGTGATAACATATGATAAGCAATTTTTCTTTTCACCACAATCATCTACAATGGTATGATATAAATTCATTTGTTTTAGAATACAAGAAAAAAGAAAAAAAGACAGTCAATTTCTTTGAAAACAATTTCTACTGAAAAGAATAAAATGATTAATAAGGAATAGATAAAAAGAAATGTTTAAAAAATGACCATAAAATTTGTATTTGTTTGCACAATCCCTTTACATGAAATGTATCTCTTTGCAGATGACAGTGATTACTTCCTCCATTATCTATTTCTTCTAAGGACATACTTCCTTACACTGGCCAGACACTTTGTCATGTAAAGTCTGGTACTCTCTTTCTCCATTGTTTTTGTTATTTTCTTGAGAGGATTATTTTCCTATTTGCTGTGATCTACCCTATTTTCTAGAAAGTCTAACATTTATTTCTACAAAAAAAGAACATGTCTCAGAAGCATCAAAATAATCGAAGTACTTATGAAAGAAACTTACTAACAATGCTATATTCTTCATAAACACATAGATACAAATTTCCTGCACTTAAATGTTAACTCTCACAGTTTTTGAAATCTTTTCATAGCTTTCCTAACATAATAAAGGATGTACAATGAAGATCAATTTTCTCTTCAAGGAAAGAAAATGTTTTAGTTCTGAACATTTTCTCTACAAGGTGCAAGTAATGCACTTATATAAATAGAACAATGTGGATGCTACAAACATACATGCTCATGCATGCATACACCACAAGATGTTATCCCAAAAGAGGTAATTTAATTGATAAGTAAATCTTCACTCATGGCAAAGATGTAGCTTCTGCACCACTAAAGCAATGTTACTTCATCCAAACTATTAAGCTGTGAAAAACTCTCATCCAAACTCAGAATTATATGTCTACCACTCTTCTTGTCATCTCAATTGTATCCTACTTTGTAAATAGTGTGCTAAGTACTGTACCAGAATCTTTTCCCCCAGAACTGAAGCACTGTGGAACTTCCTCTCACCTGTCTATATTTCCAACAGGAACAGTGAAAGTTCCACTTTATTATCATTACCTCAGTTCATACTGGTTTCACATTTTGGTACAAGGCCAGCAATTTTGGGGTAGCAGGCTAGTTGGTTATATTGACCCCAGTTTTCAACTGGTACTTATTTTATCTACTCTGAAAGAATGAAAGGCGAAGTCAACCCTGGCAGAATTTGAACTCAGAACATAGAGATAGACAAAATACTACTAAGCATTTTTCCCTGCATGCTAATGTTTCTGTGAGCTTGCCACTCTTACATCAGTTCATATTGCCATAAAACAAACAATAATCTAATCAATAAACAAAGGTCTTCTTGACTCAATAAATCAATATATACTTTTTCTATCCAGAGGGTTTTTTAAAACCTATTATCTACATACTTTTCTTTATAGCTTTATCTACTTCAGGGTTCAACAATTATAAATGAATTTTTCATGTTCTCTTGAAATTTCCGAATTCTTATGACATAGATACTGTATACTATTTTAAACTGATGATACAATCAACAGAATGACTGAAGAGAGAAATGAAATAAAAAAGCTACAATGTAAAAAAATGTTGAAATCTCTTTAACATTAGATTAGTAATCAAGATTATTAATCAGAAACAGAATTTCATAATTTATTTTCTAGCAAGATTCATTCATTAAAAATAATCAAAAGTAATAATTTTTCAGTGTTATTTTCATGAAAAAAAAAAAAACATAGCTAAATTCCAAGTAATATTTTCTTATACATTTTGAATATGATTTGCAAAGTATAAAGCAGAAACAGTGATCAGTTTTTAAACCAAGAAAATATATCCATTTTACTACAGATTTCAATAAAAATGTTTTGAAATATCAGTATTTTCAGATTCAATGTGTAAAATTAAATTTTTTAATTTCAATTAAAAAAGAAAAAGATAGGAATAAAAAGAACACATTACTTGTAAAATCTTGCCAAGATCACAAAATACTTACTATAATCTTTTAATGGAAGATTAAGATGAGCCATCCGGCATCTAACCATCTGTGCAATCTCTTGACGTTCAGGAGTTGTATTTGTATGGTAGGTAGATTGCTCTTCAGTTTCATGATTCATACTTAAAGAAACCTGAAAATAAAAAATTAAATATGAATTTAGAATAGTTTTTTTTTATATCAACAAAACACCAGAAGATATTTTAAAAAACATCTTTCTTTTCAGTTACCATGGTGAGAAGACATGGTGACACGACAAAGGGCAGTTCTGTAAAATTCAATATTTGAATGAATTAGCAAAAATATTTTCTAGTAGGTTTTGAACCTGATATTTGTTAATGTCACATTAATAACATGCTTCATTTCATACTGCTATAAACAAAATAGACATGAAATTGAATACATAGAGCAGAAAAAATATTTGTATCAGTTCAAAGAATAATTGAATCGACAAATATATAGATGTACATAGATATGCACCCACACATTGATATCATATATATATATATATATATAATATATATATATATATATATATATATATATACATATATAGATATAAGCAAAGCAAAAAATAACAAAATAGACCAACTTTTAGTTAAGATAAATATTAATGAAAAAACTGAAAAAGTGCTGTAAATATTGAAATAGAGTTTCTTTAAAATGAGGCTCTAGATATTAATGTAGCTAGATGTTACTATGATATTGTAACTCAATGATTTAAGTTTATCATATCTGAAATTAAATGTTACTAGAGAAGAATGATACAATCAAATTCATTAAATGCCATATCAATTAATCCAGAGAAACTTTAAACATTATATTTTTCAGGTATTGAACTAAATATATTAAAGAAGATATTCATATATATTGGGAAGGATATACAAAAAATATTTATGAATATTCATTATAAAAGAAGCATCATAACATTTTGATTTGTATTGTTTAACTAAAGATGGGTTTGTTTCATTTTGGTTATATAATTTACTTGGTGAAGTACATATATATATATATATATATATATGTGCATATACAAGATGCATTACAAAAGTTTTGAGACATTTTTAGGACCAGTAGTTAGTTATAACAGTCCGAGATTATTGTAATTTTAGTATATCATAGCTATACATCTAATAAGCTGAGCTGCCAAATTTTGTTATTCCAGACTGAAGGTGATGGTTGTAACAGCACTTTGAACACGTCCTACTAAACATTGCTTTCTACAGCTGATTAGTTTGCAGAATGCTGTCAGGATGTGAAGACAATTTAGAAGCTCACTATATAATAAAGTTTTGTGTTAAACTGAACAAGAACACTACAGAAACTTATGAAATGCTCCACACTGGTTATGGATTAACTTATAAGAGCCAAGTGTCTGATTTTTACTGGCACAAGAGGCCAGGCAAAGTGAGTCCATGATGATTTCCTTTTTCAGCAGCAACACCAGATTCCTTCTGGTGAGTCAGCAAATAAAGAACACTTAGTGGAGATTTTGAGGGAGTCCAAGCAATTTCCTTGCAAAAGGCCAGAGCGCCTGCACCAGGACAATGTACTAGTCCACAATTCCATCCTGGTAACCAAAAACTTGACAAAGATGGGCATCAAAACTGTCCCTCACTCTCACTACATTCCAGACCTTGCTCCCCATAATATTTAGTTTTACACAAACTTAAGAGATGAAGGAGGCTTTCATTTTGGAGGCCTTCCATAGCCCCTTCACAAAGTAGCTGGAGTTCTACAAGTGCACTGAAGTCAGATTATTATACTTTGAAGGAGAGTATAGTTTTGTGTTTCTTTGGAATTAATAAATGTCTCTCTTGAAAAGGTTTCAAAACTTCTGGAATATACCTTGTACACTCATATGCATATACAGACACATGCACATTGCTATGAACAGATACACACACATGATATATATATATATATATATATATAATATATATATATATACATACACACGCACATTCATACATATATTTATCCTCATCATCAGTTTAATCTGTTTCTCCATGCTAGCATGGAAAGATCTTTTCCAGCAAACCATCATGTCACTTGTTGTAATCCTTCATGATGTTAAGCTTCTTCAGATCAGAATTTACTGTTTCTCATGCCTTTCATTTGGATTATTTGACACACATCTCATTCTCCATACATATCAAATATCTGTCTGTAATAGTTCAGTCTTTTGTCATGTATTCAACAGCTAATTGCTCTTATATCCAGTTTTTGTCACACCACATTTAAATCCTGTCATTCATACACACAATTATTATATTCCTGCTCCCAGCTGATGAAGAAACAGCCAGAATGTTTTCAGGAAAACCTATAAGTAACTCCACCTCCTATAAAATCCAACATGGAATTAAATTAGAAAGACACACATCAAGTATCAATAATGAGCATTCTTTGAACAAATTATTTTACAATTAAAAAATCTATAAGTACATTCTAAATATAAAAATATTTTTTAAAATGTTAAAAGGGGGGAAAAAAAGAAAGAAAAGGTATGGATCCTGCAAAGAAATATAAGTTTGACAGAAGGAAGAAATAAATAGGAAAAGAGGACCAATTCCATTCATACTCCAGCATCCACCTATGAGTTAATTTCATGAACTTAGTAAGAATTTTAAATCACAGTAACTAGTTTTAGGGATAGTGACATAGCTCTGCTTCTGAAAAATATTAAGTGCTCAAATATTTATATTAACACCTATTATAACTTGTATAGTTGTTAAGTCGACTATTTTTAAATGATTTTTTTTCCTTAGTGCGATGCTTTAAGTACAAGCATTCCACCTTTAAAAAAGAAAAATGACAAGCAAAAGGATAAAAGAACTATTAATAAAAAGTTTTATTTTTTAATTAATTTCAAAGTGTAGGCAAATAAAGCAAAATACAGAAAAATCAGATACAAATATAAAGATTAAAAATATAAAGATCTGTAAATTCCATAATAGAGTCCATATATATAAGAATATATTATTGAATCATGCAAAACATTTCCTTTTGTAAAGCTGATCACACGCTGCCATTTTATAAAGACATTTTTGCAAGAAACCAATAAAAGTAAACTAAAATGAAAGTAAGCTGAAGCAAAGCATTTAACAGATAAGGTAGTTCAGTCATGTTTGTTCATATAATGCCTGCAAGATGACTTGTGGGAAATATTAGCTTCTTTTAGAAAATATAGGAAATAACAATACATTGCATATGTATATATAATTCACAAAACATTTATTAGCAATTCGAACATTGTAGCAACACCAGCTTAAAAGCATATAAAACATTCTGTGATGAAGCCTGAAACAAACATTGACAGCATATTGATGATTAGCTAATAAAAGTTTAAATAATATATTGGAAAGATATTTATATGTTGCATATTTTGTGTATTTTGTAACAATTTAATGCAATAATATAGTTGGGTGAGATAAAAATTCTTGAAATATTTAAACAAGACACTTTTACTATTAGAAGATATATATCCTTTCAATTTATATATTACAATATATATCTTAATTAAAGATACTGCATTTCTGAAGTTACAATATTAAATCCATAGTAATTTTCTTAGTGTATTACTTTTACTGATTTAGTATATATATTTAATTTATACTTTCAGAATTTAAATGATATAGATGTATTCTATTGATTGTATACACTTATTTAATTTTTCATACCTCTGTTGAAATGAACTTTTGATAATTAGATAAGTTAATAAGTATTTTTGATTAATTTTTCATCTAATAAGTTACATTCTCTCTTAATTCATCATTCTTGCTGTTTACATAGAAATAATCCGCTATTAAGATAAGGCAATCTCACTTGTACCAATAATTTCATAGCATCAATCTACGTAAGTCTTATAATCATGATCGTCATGATCATCATCATCATTTAATGTCTATGTTGGATGGTTTGACAGAATCTGATGGACCCAAGAATAGCATCATACTCCAATATTTGCTTTGCCATAGTATCTATGACTGGATGCCCTTCCTAATGCCAACTATTTTACAGCATGTACTGGGTGTTTTTTTCATGCCACCAGCACTAGTGAAGCCACCATGCAGCTTGAAATGCTATGAACATCAAGTGGGTAGGTTTATGCTAAGAGATGAGTGTGAGAGAAAGGGCCAAAGCAGAGTTACATGACAACTCACATTTTAGAAAAGAGGATGGGAGTCATTGAGTGAAGATGGAAAGAGATAAAAATATTGGTGGTAAGGTGTCTGGGTGGGCCCTTAATGTATGAGATGAGTAGGAGTGAGTGAGATGGGTGGACCAGAATAGAGAATGAGTGGAGGTTGCAAGAGTGTATGAGGGAATGAGAAATGGGCAATAGGTGAGAGAAGGGAAAGTAGGCAACAACTGTAAAGATGGGGTAGGGTTGAAGGATGAATGTAGTGAATGGCTGATGACCAATGATACAAGAGGTGAATGATTGTGTTGAGCAACAGTATAACAATGATTGTATAGTAGACTGGTAGCGGAGAGAGAGAGAGAGAGAGAGAGAGAGAGAGAGAGAGAGAGAGAGAGAGAGAGAGAGAGAGAAATAACAGATAATATGTGGTGTGGTTGGGTAGGTTGCAAGAGTGTGGGGTGTGAAGAAAGAGAAGCAGACATAGTGAATGAGGAGAGTGAGAGATGTATGGTGGTATTATTTTGAGCTGTATTTTAATTTTGATATATATGTATGCACAGTAAGTGATGCATTTAACTAAAATATGCTTGTCATTTCCATCTGAAGATCATTTTTAGTATGCTACTTGGATATCATTGATGAACAATGATATACATTCATATCATAACTGAAGATTTTGACATACATCTGATATTAGATTACACTCACTCTCTTCACTATTACACATGCCTTCAGTTTACTCATATAAATACTTATTGAAAACTTAATTATTGTAAACCAAACACCTGGGCAATGAAGATTTGTAATTCTAATTATCTGCTACTAACACTAAGATGGTTTGCAATAATCACTTATATATTGATAATGCGGAAGAAGCAGATGCATGGCTAAAACAGTTTAACCCAAACCTGTTTACAGATGACACTGAGCTTAAACTGGTTAAGTCAATATTTCTCACATTGTGTGGTATCACAGCAATCATCAAACTGAAAAATGTCCTGTATGTACAATAGTTTAAGATTGTTCAATTGAAGATTTAAAGTATGCTGTTGAAAATTCAGCTATACTTAATGAAATACATGATATCAAGTTGAAATTATTGGATCTAAATCAAAAACAAGAACCAGCTAAATATTCATTGTTAAGAAGGCTCAATGTACAGGCTTTTTATCTATGTAAATTCTCTACAACCAAAGATGACAAAAAGCAAAGATGACAAAAAGCAAAGATGACAAAAAGCAAAGATGACAAAAAGCAAAGATTATAAAAATAAAGATTCTACAAACTTTTCCAAAAGCATCCATCTTGTAAGCCTTGTTATAATTATGCAAGCAAAGTAAGTATTTGCTCTTGGATCAGTAATACAACCAAGCTTTAATACATAAATTACTTTATGTTATTGGCAAAGGCTCTTATCAAAGAAAGCTGAATAAACAAGTAACTGAGTAAAGCTGGGTTAAAAATTGTGGCAATTGTGAATCAATACATCCTCCCAGATTCTGTCCTGCATATGTGAACAAATGATTTGAATGTGAGAGATTGAACTATTCCAGCAAATTAAGACCAAAACCACTGTATTCTACCAAACCTGTCTATAACATTAAACTTATGAATCTTAAAGAGTTTGAAGAGGAAGTAACTTTGAATGTAAATTGTGCAACAAATAATAAATTGAATAGACATCCAGTATCAAGAGTGGATGCTTCAAAGGATGGATTCTAATAAACAAGATTCAATGGATTAGTGCTCCTAAATTGAAAGAAATTGAGAAATATCTGGTGTTGATAAACTAGTACTGGTGCAGTATGTTGCATTGTTCTAGCCTTACTGTACAAACTAGTACTGGTTACTGGTGCAGTATGTTGCATTGTTCTAGCCTTACTGTGAATGAAATTGTCATTAATCCTCAAATCTATTGAGACACATTTAACTTCTGATGATGGTTCAATAACTAGATGTAGTTGGTACTAAAACAGTCTTCACTTTAGAGATAAATAAAAAAAATAAAAAGCATCACATCTGTTTTGTTAAAAGTTAATAATCTTTATAACTTTGGCTTTATCAAGGCTGATACTCTGAAAAATATATCATGCAGCTGTGTTTCTAACTATTTGACATCAGTAAAACATTTTAATGCTATCAGGTAAAGTTAAATATAAAATTTGTTCAGGGTGACATGTTACAATACACCTATAAAAAGAAGGTTGAAAATGAACTTCCCAGTCTTGCAGTAATGTCCATATGAAGGTATCAACAATGCATCACGATTTGTTTGAGTGTGAAAGAAAGTAAATTAAGAATGAGTATTGATTACAAAATGCATTTAAATAATAAGATTAAGACTATCATATTTTCTTATTTAAATCCTTATCTAGAAACCAACATTGACTGATGAGCAAGAAACAAATTTTCCCTTCATATTGCACTCTTTGAATCAATTGAATAATTCTTTAAGAACCTGCATGCAATATGTGTAAGCAATGATCTTTATTGATCCATAAATTTCTGCTGAGCCTAACATAACAGCAGTTCCATTTTCCAACATTCTATGGAGTCTATACTGAAGGGAAGTAATGACATAATCATTTGTGAGAAACGCACTCATCTTTACAACAACCTATAATATATTAAAGAATTAAGAAAATGTGATTATTGCTAGACTGAAAGGAGCCAGTTTATTAAGTAATCCACATAAATGTATTCATCATGCATCTTCCTTTAATTTCTTAAGAGTGGATACTTCAAAGGATGGATTCTAATAAACAAGATTCAATGGATTAGTGCTCCTAAATTGAAAGAAATTGAGAAATATCTGGTGTTGATAAACTAGTATTAGAAGTTTATACCAACATTTACAAATGTAGTTGAACCAAAGTTTACAAAAATAGTTGCAACAAAAAGGAATGTTTTTTTTTACTCATGGAATGCATCAAGACCAGGCCTTTCAGGTAATAAAAGAACTTTTTAGATTATATTCTGTTTGGCAACATTCACTACTAAGAGGGGAACAACTTTCAGTGTATTTGTTTCTAAATTGAGAGTAGCAGGCATAATGTCTCTAAATGGAAAGCACAAACCACATGTTAGT
Organism: Octopus sinensis; assembly: GCF_006345805.1. Taxonomy (NCBI): domain Eukaryota; kingdom Metazoa; phylum Mollusca; class Cephalopoda; order Octopoda; family Octopodidae; genus Octopus; species Octopus sinensis. The sequence continues at coordinate 60,786,156 of NC_042997.1, forward strand.
CATACATTTGAGAATACCTAAGTGATTTTGGGTCAATATTGAATATGAAACCTATATGGTGATATGATGGGTGAAAAATTGAGATCTTTTCTATTAGGGAAAGTTTCCACTTTGAAAATACATTTATAATTAACTTTTTTAAAAGCTTGATATATGAATTTCTCAGTAAATTGCCAGAAGAGCTATCATATGACTTCAAACTTGTTTACATGCCTAGTAAAACTATCAGTCATATTGATGCTCTGAGCAGATTGAAATGGGATTCAGATCAGTCTGATACAATCACTGTCCTAGGTAACAAGAGCATCACTGGCATTGTCTGTATTTGTTTATCATAATTTTATGTCTGTTTTATGTATTACAATCTGACATTGGTAATGATGAAAGAATTTTTGCTGAGGGCAAGGAAGTTGAAGATATAAAAGATAATTTTAAAGAATTCACACTTGATTCTTGTTTACAAAATCACAACGCTGGAAAATATTGATTTTAGACTAATTCTTTTAGAATGACAATTTACCAGATTGTGGAGAATAGTCCTATCTTTAATAATCGCTGCAAATTTTGGCACAAGGCCAACAATTTTAGGAGAGGGGTAAGTCAATTACATTGACCCCAGTGCTTGATTGGTACTTATTTTATCAACCCCAAAAGGATGAAAGGCAAAACTGACCTTGGCAGAATTTTAATTCAGAATGTAAGAATGGATGAAATGCTACTAAGAATTTGTCTAGCATGCTAATGATTCTGCCAGCTTATTTCACTCTTATCTTTAATAAAACAGGCTAAGTCATAATACACACATAAATGTTCAATCAAAATTAAAAAATAAAATAAAAACCCAGGGATTAATCTTGGTAGAAACTTTAAAGAATTTGTTAGATCTTGTGATGTGTGCTTAAATTAAATTTAAAGACACCCTTTGTGCTGATAAATGGCCCAAATCACAGATCAGGGAAAGGTTACATATGGAATGGGAATAAATAGAGCATATTGGGAAAATTTTGTTCGTAGTCAAGTTTATTTATTCCAACAGAAGTTTTGAAAATGTAAGGTATAGCTAATTTGCTATTTTTCCTAGATCTTGTGTTTCAATGACAGTGGTATTAGATAATGCACTAGAATTGATTTAGTTAAAGGAACAGTTAAACTTATTTGCAAGAAAATTGATTCTACTTACAGTCAAATATTTAGTGATGCAGCAGAAAGAGCTGTGCAAAGAATAAAGTTTGCATTAAAACCTTCCAGTGCATCAGCTGATAAAGTTAATGAGTATTTGTTAAAGTTTCTTTTTAATTCATTGTGCATCTCCAGTTGAGAAACTACATAGTAGACAATTAAGAGTAGTAGTAAGCTATTTTAAAAAGGTTGAACAACTGGTTAATTACAAGAACAGTATAATGAAATTTCCTGCAGATGCGTGTCATTTGACTACAGACCAGATTAAATGTGAAGATGAGAATTTTCTGTGAGTGTCAGTTGAATAAATTGCTTCTAAATACATTCCCTAACTACATCAGTTAATCATGATTTTAGTTTTGATCATTGGAGATAAATAGCAAACGTCATGAAGTTTAATGTCAGCTAATAATTTATGATTATTAAAAAAAATATCAAATTGAAGTAAATGATATTATTAACAGGTTAATATCACCCATTTTCCATCTCTTATATAACTGCCTGTTTATTAAGTAATTCCCTGAATCCATTTCCAACAATTCAACATTAACAATTCCCATAACTATCACTGCAGCTCATATTCAATCTCTAATTTCTTTCATGTGTCTAACACTTTACCTCATGCTGAACTACAATGAGGCTTTAACTAAGCTTCATAGTAATTTAATGGGTAATACAAAACCTCCAACATAAGAACTGCAGAATCCTAAAAGGATATTTAGAAATTACAAAGATATAATGAGAAATATGATTCATTTTTTGTGGTTACATTTGTAGTATTCCATATAATTGCTTATGTAGATCTCTGCTCAGTAATTAGTATATATGTGTGTGCAGAAAATGAATGACAAGAATGACACATGCTTGGTGAGAATGAAGAGCAGTTTTAACATGCCGTTTGGATAATGTTGCATTTACAACAGATATCTGAGGATATGAACTTGCCCTTGATATTAGATTACCTACACTATTTTCTATTACTCAGCTACCCAACAATAGTTACTATGCTCATTACTCTTTTATTTTGAAAGAAAAGATGTTATCCTCAAATGACTGATGTAGCAGTATCATTGTCAATTACAAGAAAAAAATACTTGCACTGGAGAAAGGTCATTATTGAAGCCTTAAATTGATGAACCAGGTCATGAAAGTAGATAAATATGTTACTGAGAAGTTAGTGCAATACAAGGTTGGTTTGGATAGAGTTCAGTTTTAGTTCGGACCAAAATCTATATTTTTAATTATACTAGTTCAAAAGTGATCCCAGCTAAACCTCTCAGACCTCTATCTTGCATTTATCAGTTTGGATAGAGCTTTGAAAACTCTTCTGAACTCAGGTAAGTATTGATCAAATTGGGTGTAGATGAATGCCTTCTACAAGTTGTTTGAGACCAGTAGGAAGGTACTGTGAAAAAAGGTTAGGATTAGTAGAAAACTCAGAATGAATTTAATGTACAGGAACATTCAGCAGTAATTTTCACAGATCCTCTTCATATTCTTTATAGTACCCGGAATAATAGCCTAAGTGTTCAGAACTAGTTGTCATTGGGAATTTTTGTGCATTGATAGCCTGGTACACATAGAAATGGCCAACTGTTAGAAAGGAGTTTGACAATAAAGAATTTTTCTCAGTTGTATGAAATGTATGTAAGAAGTGTAGCCATGCAATGTCTTAGATGCTCAGCTATAGATAATCTGTGAAGGCTAAAGAAAAATATGTAATGAAAAAAAACATAAGCAAGCTAAGAAGGTGTTGAGGAATTAAATCACCAACTGATGTATGGGAAAAAGATGATTGCACTACTGGTACAGATATGATATGAACATGAATGATAAATGATGGGTCAAAAAAGTGTCATGACTTAACTGTGGAAGGTATCAGTGACAGAGAAAAATTAAGGAAGATATGAGAGGAAGCAGCAAAACTAGGATGTTAGGTTCTCTCAGATATGACAAAAGATCATGAAAAGTGATGGTATGCCATACTGCAGATCTCATCAATCTATATTATCATGGAAAAATGGCTGTGAAAAAAACAATGACAACCTGCTAGTGATGATAATGAATTTGACTGACTCAATAAAATATTTTCAATTCAATATTCTAATATTTTCCATGCTTTGACATGCTTGCATGGGCTGGACAAACCTTCTGAAGTAGTGTCTTGTTATATTTCTATGTCATCTCTTTAGTGAGAATCAAACTTCTGAAATCAGATTTCATCACTTCTCTTAACTTCCTTTCCACAGGTTCCTTTCACATGGCTTGCTTGGCACTTCTCTACCCACTGTCTTCTTTCATTCACATCACATCTTCATACCAGGGCAGACTTCTTTCGAAACCACTACATCTAATCCATCTTATATTCAGTTTTTCTCTCAGTTTATGTTTCTTTGTCCATTATATAGTCAGCAGAGTATGCTTGCCTCATTTCTGTACAATATTTATCAGATTAGTTTAAATTTTCTGATTTGCTAAAAATATCAAGCAGTGTTACTTAATGTTACATCTTAGTTCTAAATTTTCAGGTATCACTAGCTTTGAACAATCCAACATACATTATTGCTATAGGTTAAGTAAACAAGCTTTCACACTTGTTATTTTGTAGTTAATCAAAATTTCATTTCACAAACTGATAATATTGACATTAAAATCAATAAATTCAAATCAAAGAATGATTTATTCTTTACTTTCAGTTCACATCAAGCTACAGCACTAAAAAATATTTCTGTTGTTTAACTCTAGGTCAGCCTTAACTATAGATCAGCCTATGATCAAATGCATTCCAGCAGTGACAATCCCATATGTTGTATATTTAAGGACCACATTATCCAACATGCTTTTTCTTTCTAATGTCTGAACTGAGGGAAATTTGACTGCAATTTCTAACATAGAACAAGTGTGTAGGGGTTCTCTTAAAGTCTCAAATCAATAAATAGTATTTTTAATTTTGGTAGCTTATACATAAGAAAGCACTCTCTATAGAAATAAAGCAAAGAGATACAGAGGAAAAGACACCAACAAATAGTACTATAATGATTAATAGTAACTACATAATTACACTTTCTACACACTTGTACAAATGCAAACAGTAATTCTCAAAAAAGTAAAATACCTTCAGTAGAGTTGCTTTATCAAATCTAGCATATACATAATCCAATATAGCCATTAAAAATAGATATGAATGCAAATATAATAATAATAATAATAATAATAATAATAATAATAATAATAATAATTTCTTTACTACCCACAAGGGGCTAAACACAGAGGGGACAAACAAAGACAGACAAACGGATTAAGTCGATTACATCGACCCCAGTGCGTAACTGGTACTTAATTTATCGACCCCAAAAGGATGAAAGGCAAAGTCGACCTTGGCGTAATTTGAACCCAGAACATAGCGGCAGACAAAACATGGCTACGCATTTCGCCTGCCGTGCTAACGTTTCTGCCAGTTCACCAAGAATAAGAATAATAAGAATAATAACAACAACAACAACAATAATAATCTGTCCTACTATAAGGATAAGGCCTGAAATCTTGGGGTAGGGAACTAGTCGATTACATTGACCACAGTGCTCAACTAGTACTTATTTCATCAAATCCTGAAAGGATGAAAGGCAAAGTCAAGTTTGGCAGAATTTGAACTTAAAACATAAAGACAGATGAAAAGCCGCTAAGCATTTTGCCTAATGTGCTCATGATTCTGCACACTAGCTACATTAATAATAATAATAATAATAATAAATAATAATAATAATAATAATATAATAATAATAATAATAATTTCTTTACTACCCACAAGGGGCTAAACACAGAGGGGACAAACAAAGACAGACAAACGGATTAAGTCGATTACATCGACCCCAGTGCGTAACTGGTACTTAATTTATCGACCCCAAAAGGATGAAAGGCAAAGTCGACCTTGGCGTAATTTGAACCCAGAACATAGCGGCAGACAAAACATGGCTACGCATTTCGCCTGCCGTGCTAACGTTTCTGCCAGTTCACCAAGAATAAGAATAATAAGAATAATAACAACAACAACAACAATAATAATCTGTCCTACTATAAGGATAAGGCCTGAAATCTTGGGGTAGGGAACTAGTCGATTACATTGACCACAGTGCTCAACTAGTACTTATTTCATCAAATCCTGAAAGGATGAAAGGCAAAGTCAAGTTTGGCAGAATTTGAACTTAAAACATAAAGACAGATGAAAAGCCGCTAAGCATTTTGCCTAATGTGCTCATGATTCTGCACACTAGCTACATTAATAATAATAATAATAATAATAATAATAATCTTTTCTACTATAGACACAAGGGCCTGAAATTGTGGGGAAGGGCCACCAAGCATTTTGCCCAGTGTGCTAACGATTCTGCCAGCTCACTATCTTAAATAATAATAATAATAACAATAATAATAACAACAATTGTTTCTAATATTGGCACAAGGGCAAAAATTTTAAGAGAAGGGTTTAATCAATGCCACTGACCCCACTACTATATTTTAACAACCCTCAAAAGATGAAAGACAAAGTTGACCAAATAAGATGTGGATATGTAACATACGAGATCTGATCAAAAAGTACTGGGATTGTTGCTATGGTAATGCAGCTAAAGCACACAGAGTGAAGCTGCTTGGTGTAGATTGACCTTGAACTGTGTCATGTATGCATACTAAGTTATAACATTTCTGTTGTTTATAGCAGTGCTTGGAAGTAAAGTGTATACAGCATGGTCATCTCACCACATGACAGAGGTTCTATTAATGACCAGAGAAAATATGAGGCAGAGAAAATATATGTGCATGCACGCATGTGCGTGCATACAAATGTGTATGTGCGTGTGTGTGTGTGTGTATGTGCACATGTCTGTCTGTGTGATGGTTATTATGGCCAAGAATCTTTCCAAAAAAGTCAAGTCCTGCATGGAAGAACAAGATTTCAAGACATGAAGGAAATCCAAGAGAATGCAACAAGGCAGCTGTTCACTATCCCCAAAATGGAATTCCAGGAATACTTCCATCAATAGAAATGATGCTGAATAAAGTATGTGGCTTCAGAAGAGGAACTACTTTGAAGGAAATTAAATAATGAATTGACAGGTGTTGTAGTTTACCACTTACGTAGCATCAGTCCTAATACATTTTGATCAAAGCTCATAAAGATCCAGATAAAACACTGCAAAGCATTTTGTTTGATGCTTGAGCAATTCTGTCTGCAGATGTTGATGATGATAATAATAATAACAGTTTCTAATCTAGGTACAAAGCCAATAAGTTTGAGAGAAGGAGGTTAGTTGATTCCATCAACCATCGTTCTTGACTGGTAGTACATTTTAATAAACTCAAAGGATGAAATGTAGGATTTGAACTCAGAACATCATCGTCATCATACTATTATTAATAATAATTCTCTCCATTAAAGGAACAATTCCTGAAATTTTGGGAGAAGATGCAAGTTGAATGCATTGAGCCCAGTGCTTGACTGACCCCAAAAGGATAAATGCAAAGCTGACCTCAGTAGCATTTGAATTTAGAATGTAAAGCTGGAAAAGATGCTACCATGTATTTTATCCAACATGGTAAAGATTCTGAGAGCTTGCTGCCTTGGTAATAATGACAATAAGTGAGGTCGTAAGGTTTGTCTCAATTTACACAGGTGATGTAAAAAATATAGATATACCATTTCAGACAAGTGATATAATCATGTACTAAAAGAAGAAAAAAAAAAAACTATAAATGAACTTGGTAAGTGAAAAATTTCTAAAGATTTCAGAAATCCATACAGAATGACTCAACACTGTAGACCAGATATCAATATACAGAATCAGTTATCATCTGAGTTAAAATCCATTATACAGGTTGGATACCGAGCTTGTTTTCTTAGAAAGTTACTTTCTATCTCAGGCTTTTTGTTAAAGCTTGACAGTTAATATGAAGAAAGGAGGGAAAAAAACAATATCTTATAACCCCACAGTAAAATATTGTTATATACTACTGTAACAAATAATAAAATTTAAAAAATGTACTCTTTAAAGGCTATATTCAAAACTTGTAGTGCTCTGGAAGAGAAAACAGAAAAATATGGAAGAAAGGAAGTCAAATTTTGAAAGAAAGCAGCATTATTTAGTGTTTTTCATAAATACAAAAGTGGTTATGGGATGACAAGTATAGCTAACTCTGGTTACAGAATAGAATATAGATAAAAGATCAAAGGAATGATTTTAGCAGTACATGAACAAGCCCTAAGGGCAAAATGAATCAAAATCATGGTAGATCAGCCAGACTGGTCATCTAATTATAAAATGTAAAGCAATCCACATGTAACTAAAGCTTACATTGAATTGGAATGTCCAAAGTTAACTCAGATTGAATGAAATAAGTATAGGTATCATAAGATTGTTGTAGTAATTCACTAGAATTCCTGCAAGAGATTCAGTTTCGCATGAATGCAAAAGAGCTTTTTGCATTCATTTTGTAGGAATAGAAATGGAAATCCTTAAAAACGATGAATGAGGAGGTTATGGGACTTACCTATACTAAACAAATGGAGAACAGAATGCAAGTTGGGTATTGTAGTCATTGATAAAGAGAAACTATGTATCGTAATTGATGTGGAATGTCTGTTAAATACCATAGTAAAGAAAAAGGAGTCATGATCCAATCAATTAATCTTGGAAAACTAGACCTTACTTTAATAGTGGGTGTATTGCAGGAAACCTTTTTACCAGCTCTGTTAAAAATCATCCAAATAAGCTTTGATACAAAGTAAGAAAAGATATGAAGAGTGGAAAAACACTTTTATATAGATGGTATAAAAGTGCTCCTCATCCAAGACAGTGAGTTGTAGTTTGATTGGAAGTAAAATTAAACTGGTTACAACACCAATACTGTGTAACCAAATAATAAATAATATACTGTTGATACTGTTGATATATACACTTTGATGCACTTCATCATAGATCATTGTTTATAAGTTGAAGGCAGTTGTATATAAAGCTTACTGTGCTGGAAGTAACTATATTCACCTTTTTTAAAAAAATCTAATATCATATAACTATAATTTCCAATAACTATATTTTAGATAGGCACAAGGCTATATATTTATACTAGAGAAGTGTAGTCAGTGAAATCATATTTGGTACAGGCATGAATGTATGTACTTATGCATGTACATACGTATGTGTGTGTGTGTATACGATATGAGGTGTAGTCAAAAAGCATCCAACCTTTGGCAAAAAAACAAACAAGTAATATTAAAAATCTCACCATTTTGATCTAGTCTTCTTCAAAGTGTTAACCTTGGAATTTTACACACTTCTGCCACTGTTCCTACCACAACTGAAATCATTTCTGGAAATCACATTTTGGGATGCTGTGGAGCTGTGCTGTTGAATTTTGCTTAATTTCCTCTGTTGACTCAAATCTTTTCCCTTTGGGTGTTTTTTGAGCTTTGGGAATAGCCAAAAGTCACATGGAGCCAAGTTTGGGGAGTAGGAACCTTGACAAACAAGTGGTGTATTTTGCTTGACAAGGAATGCTTTGATGACATGGGTGGAGATGCCTGTTGTCATGGTGGAGTTGCTAGTTCTTTGCAGCCCACAGGTCAGGTTGTTTTTGCCACACAACTTCATGAAGGTGACGAAGAACCTTTGCAATCATTTCATCATTTCTGTTAGTTGATGGTCTGCTACAATGTAGCTCACTGTCCACTGAGGTGTGGCCATCCTTGAACTGGTTATACCACTCCTTTATTTGTGCTTTTCCTGTAGCATCATCCCCAAAAGCCTTCTGAATCTTCTCGATAGTCTGGGCTTGTGTAACACCAAGTTTTAGGCAGAATTTGATACAGTATCTTTGCTCAATGCAATTGGTCTTCTTGACTCAAACAGAAAAATCACATAGCACACTCTTCACATCTGTACTCAATGTGTCACTGTTGGCGACTGGTGCAACCTACAGACATAAAAATTTTTCCACATGCTCAGGAAGGATGCAACCATGCAGGATGCAGATTTTGTTCACGCATTAATATTTTGTGCAAAAAAAAAAATCAAGTTTGGATACTTTTTGACTACACCTCAGATGTATATGCAGATATGTATGTACATATATATAAGTATATATGTGAGTGTCATTACACACAGACACACACAACACCATAATCAATGTTCAGATTCAAATAAATGCATGAAATGTGGCTTGTTTTTGTGGCAAAAACTGTTTTTGCCATAAGGATTACAAATATATCTGTATAAAATTGTGTGCAATGCTCTGAGAGATAAAACCTTGAGTATTCAATATATTCAAATAGAAAATTTACTTTAGTGTCTTTTAAATGCCCCATTAAGAAATCAATATTTGATTGATAATGTGTGTTAATATATGGAAGAAATAAAACTCAAGTTTATGTAATCTTGTTTTATAAATGAGAACAAAGTTGGTTACTTTATATTTTTAGCTATATAATAAATGAGGATCACACACTTATCTGCGAGGACTAAAATGATTTCGTTGAAGATATATTTTACTTCATCAGTTGTATCGAGAATCTGCACCAAAGATCACTATTTATAAGTTGAAAGCAGTTTCACATAAAGTTTCCTAATTTGAAAATAGTCTAATGTCATGCAATTATAATTTTCAGTAACACTATTTTAGATTGGTACATAGCTATATATCTGTACTGTTAGGATGAGTTAAAGAAATCATACCTAGTATATAACCAGTTCTTACCAGGCTTAAAGAGCAAAAAATTTTTTGGATCCAGTAAGTTTTGTATTCAGAATATAGAGAAACGAAACTCCATACTAAGGTATTTTAAACTAGCAGTATCATTTCTGTTTCCTCACTCATCATCATCATCATTTCGTCATTATAATCAACGTCTATGTTCAATACCTGCCTGGGTAAGATAATTTGACATGATTTTGTAGGTCTGCACTATGTTTTGGTGTTACCTTTGGCATGATTTCTACAGTTCGATGCAATTCCTAGTGCCAACAACTTTACAGTATGTACAGGATGCTTTTTTGTGGTACCAGTACTAGTGAGGTTGCCATGTAGCTTGCAAGACTGTGATCTCCTTTGACTGAGAAGGAATACAGTAGAGAAGGAAGTGGCTTTATGTTAGGAGATAAAAAGTATAAGAAAAAATATATATATATTCACATATACATATGCATGTAGATATTGTACAGTTATTTGTATACATATGTGCGTGTGTGTATGTGTGTGCATGCATTCCTAGATACATATGCATCATCATTTAATGTCTACTTTACCATGCTTGCACAAATCAGATGGAATTTGTTGAGGTAGATTTTCCACAGACAGATACCCTTCCTGTCACCAACTCTTATTTGTTTCCAGGCAAGGTAATATTTCTCATGGCCAGGCATGTTTTTCAGTGGAAGACTGGAAATGGAGAACATCACTTGTATGATGGTGATGCTCACTTACATCCATCACAGGATGTTTGGACAAGGGTACATACGCATACATATATATATAAAAGGGAACTCCCTTCTATTATCCCTGTTCATCTACTATTTCCACTGTTATAAATTGCTATCTTCACCCCTGATACCGTGCATCTCTCACACATCTCACCCTACAAAATTCACATCATCTGCACTGCTTCCTATTACCTCCCTGATCCACTCATATTTCCTCTGCTTTCTCCTCCAATTGACATTCACAATTGACCATGTTTCCACTTGTGTTCACCACTCACTGTATTCTCTTCTGTCTCCATCTCTATCATTCATCTGCTACTTTCCTTCCACACTCTTGTGAACCTACACGCTTATCCACCCACTATGTCCAATCTCCTGAACAACTTCTCTTATACTGACTTTCGTATAACTTGAAGGTACATGCTGACACATTTCCACAATCATCCTTTCTCTTTACCAGCTAGGGTAACCATCTATCTCTCCTATAGCAAACCACAAGTTTCTGTTCCTTTATCATACTTTAAATGCTTATAACCTGGCATAAAGTCACCTCCCTCAATACTACATCCCCTCAGATGAAAAGTCTTTCCTCATAGGTGTTAGTGCCACATAAAAAGCCCCCAGCACTCTATGTAAAATGTTACATTAGAAAACATGTCAAGGCATATATATATAAATATATTTCCCTCAATGTAACCATCTCACATTGTCTCTGATGAAGTGATATCCGTAATATCCCAGAAACAGCTGTAAGACTAACTTTCTCTTTGATGTCTCATTTTATTTAACATATACATACTTGTACTAGACCCCCATCAGACTCCTCACTTGTATTATTATCATACCGAGAGTTTAACTATGGTCCTTCCCTAGCACTTACATAGCCTTACCTGCCACCTTGGGTCTTCTGGATACCAATACCTCTCATATATATATATATAATTATATGTATGTTCATATACACTTTTTTAATTTGTGGATTAACAAGGCAACTAATGGTTTCACGAGAGGAGATCTTCACAATTGTTTAAGCTTGCCACATAGAAGTGTTGGTACTTGTCTCCACTTTGGATGAAAATATTCTCATCGAAAAATAGTGACAAATACCAAAATTGAGAAGATCTCTTCATATGAAACCATTGGTTGCCTTGATAACACACAAATAAAGAATATTTATCCATCAATGCAGTGTTGAGTATTTGTTCTCACTATTCAATATTAGCATATATGTACACATATATGCATAAATCTATATACGTATGTTGAGTGTTTATTCCCACTCATACATACATACATACATACATACATACATACATACATACATACATACATACATACTACATACATATATATATATATAATTATATGTATGTTCATATACACTTTTTTAATTTGTGGATTAACAAGGCAACTAATGGTTTCACGAGAGGAGATCTTCACAATTGTTTAAGCTTGCCACATAGAAGTGTTGGTACTTGTCTCCACTTTGGATGAAAATATTCTCATCGAAAAATAGTGACAAATACCAAAATTGAGAAGATCTCTTCATATGAAACCATTGGTTGCCTTGATAACACACAAATAAAGAATATTTATCCATCAATGCAGTGTTGAGTATTTGTTCTCACTATTCAATATTAGCGTATATGTACACATATATGCATAAATCTATATACGTATGTTGAGTGTTTATTCCCACTCATACATACATACATACATACATACATACATACATACATACATACATACATACATACATATATATATATATATATATATACGTATTGCAATAAAAGCCACATAGAGTATATATGTATATTTTCACTGTATTTATAAAATTACAAAACCATAAATAATGTTGTATTCATACACATTGTGAACAGGTTCTTATAAGTGTCATAAAATTTGAATAAGTTTAGTGATTATATTAAAAAGAAATTTTTCTAATGTATATTATTTAGTAGACATTAGTTTTATATTCATTTGATAAAACATACATGTAGATAGTTATTGGGCCTGAATCTCATTAAAATAGAAAGCTATGATTATTAATATTTCATTGAATATAAATATAAACTATTTTATGTCTAAGCCAAGCTAAATGACAAAGCATTAGTTCATAGATATCACTGCACTTGCCTTTCAATAAAAACAATACTTACAACAGACTGTTTGAATGCTAAATTCATTGCTGATTGATCTTTGATGATTGTAAATGTCCCTGACTTGCAATATAATAATAAAAAGGAAAATAAAAAAACCAACTGATCATTGGTAGTTGACAGTAGAAAAGGTTATGAAACAACTGAGGCTTATAAAAGAAAATATTTCTCCAAGTGTGAATTTCCAGAAAGGATGTTCTACTAGGATTTGTTTCAATATATATATACATAAACAGGCATTTAATAATAAATATGTTGTTCAGTATTTGCATATTATGTACAAATACATGTACATATGTGTATATGTATGTGTACATATGTATACACAGTAAGTACTAGAATCAATTGTGAAAGCATTTGTCTTACAAAAATGCAATATGTTGTGTGGAGTCAAGAGTTTTGCAATACTTTGATGACATATTTGCTCTATTCCTCAAATTACAACAAAGCAGCCTAGCATTCAAAGTAGAGGCCATTGTGTTGCACTGTCTGCAGCCACCTTTCTGCCAGCTCCTTCATCCTATGCTGATACCAGTTCTTGTCCTTTGAGGCAAAGAACCCCTTCACTGAACCTTCTACTTCCTCTTGGTTGATGAATCTTCACAAGTGCTGGAAATAATCCATGTAATAATCTGAGAGTTATTTTCCCACAATCCTAATGTGCATGAGCAGTGGTTAAGCAAGGCCCAAATTCAGGTATCTGTCACCAAACATACAGTGATACTGTGCATCTAGTGGGATTATGAGGGGATAATTGACTTTGAGTTCATTCTCATTGGTCAAATTATCAATGCCAACATATACTCCAAATAGCTGGAGTAGATGTATGCGACTGTGTGGCAAAAATACCCAGCATCAGTTAATAGAAAGCACACTCTTCTGCAGCAAGACAATGCAAGATATACTGCTAGAATAACGTGGCATAAACTCCAGGAACTTGAGGGAATTGAATTAGTGCCACATCTAGCGTATAGTCTGGACCTAGTTCCCTCAGATTATTACTTTTTCCAATCCATGATTCACTTCCTGCACTGTACCAGGAAGAGGTGGAAGCTTCAGTAAAGGACAAGAATGGCATCAGCATGGTATCAAAGAACTGGCAGAAAGGTGGCTTCAGATGGTGCAACACAATGGCTTATACTTTGAATGCTAGGCTGCTTTTGTTGTAACTGATGAATAAAGCAACTAAGGTACCAAAATATTGCAAAACATTTGACTTAACACGGTATTTTGATACAATATATACACACATATATAAGTGTGTGTGTGTGTGTATATATATATATATATATAAGGAAAAATACGTTCAAAAAAGAATAATTCAAACTTTTTGAGAAGTCCAAAAAGAGAAAAAGAATAATTTCTAATAAAGATTCATCATATTCATAAAAAACAGCCAGAGTGAGTAATAGGAATAGGAAAATAGTAGGTGAAAAATATCATTATAGGTATAAATATAGCATAAGCAATTATAGAAAAATAGAGTAGTAAAAGATGTTGAATCAAAATTAGATTTAATACAAAATAGGATTCAATAGATACGCGTGTTTCAAAGGACAATACAAATATGTGAGAAAAAAATTTTAACCATAGTAATTCTAATTAAATTTATGCATTGTCATTTTCATCAGTGTGAGGAATTTTTGTAAGGACATCGAAAAAGGTTTAATAAAATAAAGTAAATTAAAATAAAATAAAGTAAGGGAGAATAAAAATTGGGCAATAGGGAAAGAATTTGATATTTACAAGCAAGTTTTAAAAGGGGAAAAAATAACAGTAATAATAATAGTAAGAGGGACAAAATGGGTGGGGAGAGACAGACATATCAGTGTGTATGCATGTCTATATGTGCGGTAAACTATAACATAAAAATAAGAAAGAAAAAACCATACATATACATATTAATATTGAAAAACGAAAAAATATATGTATATTTTACACGAAGCTAAAAGGCGATAGGCAAGAATATGTTTGAACAAAGTTACAATATTAAAGTAAAAATGTACATGCATGCAGAAAAAAATCAAAGAGAACTTAACAAGGAAAAAACATCGATCGATGTTTTTTTCCTTGTTGAGTTCTCTTTGTTTTTTTCTACTAGTCCACCTGTTACTATATACACGTAGCCATGTCTCGACCTGTTACCATTTTTTTTAACCCTTTAGCATTTAAACCAGCCATATCCGGCCAAAAGTATTCTACCTGTTTTATGTTCAAACTAGCTAGATCTGGTCTCTCACACCAACCCCACAATATCGTTTTAAAAATTAACGGCTACCTCATCAAAATCTCATAGCTACAAGATAATGCATGATTAGTTTAATACAATGAGGATGTAAAAGCATTAATTTTGGCAGATTACATTCTTATTTTTATGTTATAGTTTACCGCCCATATAAATGTGCATACACAATGATATGTTTGTTTTTTCCCCTTCGTCCCTCTATTATTATAATTGTTATTTTTTCCCCTTTTAAAACTTACTTGTAAATATCCGTTTTTTCTCCCTATTGCCCCATTTGTATTCTCCTTTATTGTATCTTATTTTAATTTACATTATTTTATTAAAACGTTTTTTGATGTCCTTACAAAAATTCCTCACACTGATGAAAATGAAAATGCATAAATTTAATTATAATTACTATGGTTATAATTTTTTTCTCACATATTTGTATTGTCCTTTGAAACATGCATGTGTATTGAATCCTGTTTGTATTAAATCTAATTTTGATTCAACATCTTTTTCTCCTCCATTTTTTCTATAATTGTTTATGGTATATTTATACCTATAACGATATTTTTTCAACTACATATATATATATATATATATATATATATATATATATATTTGTGTGAGTTAGAGGTTGAGAAACCAACTAAAGGATAGTACCTATCCAGTATACTGCTGGTAGTGTACCCAATTATTCATACCCAAGTGCTAGTTATTGCATGGCAATCTCGCAATTAAGTATTATATATGAGTAGGGATAAAAAGTGGTTCATCTTTGATTTATATAGCAAATAAGAAAGTGGAGATGATATGAAATCGACAGACACCAGCTGGTAAACATTCCAGTATGTTTATTTATTCAAATGTATTGGATGTATCCACACACATGTATTAGTGGTACAGATTATCAAGTGGAAAAAGTTAGTAATTGCATAAACAAGGGTGTGGAAGCATATAAGCATATAAAAACAAGTGAGTAATTGAGTAAATGAATAGATTGCCACTAAAACCGAATGTGTATGCAGGTGCTAGTTCCTTATGGCCGTTTTTGCCAAGAGGCAATGAAATTTTCCAGGTTATCTCCATCTCTTCAGTGTTATGCAGGGATGAGCAGAAAAGGCTTGGATAATGAATGTGCCCCCTAGGCTTCTTCAGAGGGAAATCAATTAATAATAGCTACAGTGTGTTAGTCTTTTTGAAATAAAGTAGAAAAAGAGTAAGAATAAGAACAAGCACTTGTATTCTTGTGTTTGTTCTTATTCTTTTTCTACTCTGTTTCAAAAAGACAAACACACTGTAGCTATTATTAACTGACTTTTATGTGTTAGCCCCACCAACCACTTAGAACCTCTGAAGAAGCCTAGGAGCGTATTCATTATCCAAGCCTCATCTGCTCATCCCTGCATAAAACTGAAGAGATGGAGATTACCTGGAAGATTTTGTTACCTCTTGGCAAAAACGGCTGTAAGGAACTAGTACCCGCATACCCATTCTGTTTCAGTGACAATCTGCTCATTTTCACATTTGCTCAATTACTCACTTGTTTTTATATGCTTATATGCTTCCACACCCTTGTTTATGCAATTACTAACTTTTTCCACTTGATAATCTGTACCATTAATACAAGTGTGCGGATTCATCCAATACATTTGAATAAATAGACATACTGGAATGTTTACTAGCTGGTGTCTATCAATTTTATATCCTCTCCACTTTCATATTTACTGTATATATATATATATAATATATATATATATATATATATATGTATATATATCATCATCATCATCATCGTTTAGCGTCCGCTTTCCATGCTAGCATGGGTTGGACGGTTCAACTGGGGTCTGGGAAGACAGAAGGCTGCACCAGGCCCAGTCTGATCTGGCAATGTTTCTACAGCTGGATGCCCTTCCAAATGCCAACCACTCTATGAGTGTAGGGTGCTTTTTATGTGCCACCGGCACAGGTGCCAGACGAAAACACATGCATACAAATATTTACATATACATATATATATATATATATATATATATATATATATATATATGTATGTACACCCTTATACTCATTAAAATTAATTTAAATCTGAAATTATACATTCAAATTATTTATTAATTATTATAATGTGAATATCTAATATTTAGTAGACATGCTCTTTACATTTTTCAATGCAAGGACCCTATCAGGTATTCTATTGATCAGATGACAGATATTCTTTTGAGGAATTTCTTTCCAAATTTCATGCAGTAATCTCAAAAGATTTGGCTTTGAGTATACTTTGTTGTTCTTTATATGAAGTGTTCTGTTCATTATGACTGAGAGGTATCCAATAGGGTTCATATCTGGTGACTGGCTTGGCCATGGAAGATTTTTAATGCCATTCTCTTCCAACCAGCCTTGGGTCTTTTTAGCCATGTGACAAGGAGCCCCATCTTCCATAGATAAAGTGTCTTCTTTAATCATTTCCCCACTGGAGAAGATTGGAAGCAGTCCTTTCTACAATATGAACACATATTTATCTGAGTTTATGTTTCCCTCACACTCTACCAGCTCTGATCGACCATTTCTCCAAATTGCTTCCCAGACCATCACAGAATAGCTGCTGTATTTTATTGTTGGCTGCAATCTTTTCATGTCAAGCTCTTGATTACAGAGTTTCCAGACCCACACTCGACCACTGTCAGAAAATACAGCAAATTTGGACTCATCAGAGAATATGACAGTGTCCCAATGCTAGTGCCCTCTCCACCATCTTACTGGCCCAATCTTTTCTCTGCTTGATATTGGCTGGTCGAAGAAGTGGCATCCTTCTTGTTGTTCTGCTATAGTAGCCAAGTTAGTGGAGATACCAGACAGCTGTTCTGAGATTGACATCAACTTGTTCTGCTATGTCAGAGGCCTTGCAATGAAGATTGTCCTTCACACTTCACTTAACAAAGTGAAGGGTCCTGTCAGGGGATCTTGGTTAACCTGAGCAAGGTAATGTGGACTCCTTGCCAACCCTAGTGAATTGCACAATCACACTATTAACTTTAGAAAGTGGGATCCCAGGGTGTTTTGGGATTTTACTCTAACTAGGTCCACCTTCAGATTGACTCACAATATGGCCTTTTTAAAATTTGAACAGTTCCAAGCCTTCTTTTTTGTGTGGCATGATTAAACAGTCACATATAGAACCTGAAACATGAATATGTCAATTAATAAAAAATATAAACCATTTCAAGCTGAAATAAGCATAAAACGATGTTTTATGAGTTGTCTATTTACTTCTGTCGTGTGTGTGTCTATACATATATATAAATAAATATATTGGGAATCAGTGACATAGTGTGGGTTGTTAGCATCCAAAACAAGACAAGTGTGCACAAAGGGAGGCTGCTCCGAGTTTTATTATTATATTCTTTTCTACTCTAAGTACAAGGCCCGAAATTTTTGGGGAAGGGACCAGTTAATTAGATTGACCTCAGTGTGCAACTGGTACATAATTTATTGACCCCGAAAGGATGAAAGACAAAGTTGACCTCAGCGGAATTTCAACTCAGAATGTAAATACAGATGAAATACCACGAAGCATTTTGCCTGGTGGGCTAATGTTTCTGCCAGCTCACTGCCTTATATTATTACTACTTTATATTTTTTTACTTTTGAAAGTTTGTCTCCCTAAGAATTTTGTATCCAGGGAAACTGCCCTTGAGGCCTATCCTTGCTATGATGATTCCCTCTGGTTTCTTCTTGGGGAGGAAAATTTTGGACTGATGCAGCATTAAGAAATATTATATAATGCTTAAGGATTGCATTGGTGGCATGGGAAGATTTTTTTATAGGATTGAAAAGTATGTTGGTTCATGTTTTCTTTGTAATTTATTTAGTAGTTTTGGACAATTTGATTAGGTTTGAAGTTTGTATGTATGTAAATTAGCTGTACATAGATATGTATTACTCATACTTTAATTACTATGAGATTTGAAATCAAGTCTTAAATTCTAATGCAAGCAGCTCTTATCACCAGGAAAGAAATATATATCAACTTTAATTTGAATTATTCCCTAAATTTCTTTTACCCATTTTAACTACATCTACTATCTTAATGCTTTCAACATATTCAAATACAATTCACACATGCACATTCCCTCCTTCAGCTTTCACCTATTGTCCATCTCTGGTTAGAGATATTTTAGCAAGTAACTATTATTTAACGGAACTAGCATAGATAGGTACTTAAGTGTCAATTATTTTGGTAAATTTTATACCAAATTAGTCACCCAACCAAGTCCCAACACATTCTACTCACTCAAGAATGTGTATGCACACACACATAATTAAATAAAATAAATACTTCAAACTAATTTGAAGATTAAAGGGGAAAAAAGCTAAAATAAACAAACTACCATGCCTTTTCCTTGTCCTTTAACATTATATAATATCTCCATGCTTCTAATGTTACATCAGTCTGAAGAATCTTGCTTGGGTTGAACCAATAGACCACTGTGTGATATTAAAACCTTCCACTTCTGAAAATATAGTCTTACTCTTCAATTAACCCATATTAAGTTCTCTCTATCTGAGAAGTAATACAAAGTACAACTGATCCACTATGTGCACACACCCACACCAATATATAGATATATATACGTAAGATGCAACTAAATTTAAGCTTGAACTTTTTTAAGGCTTTTTTTTTATTTCCTTAATAATTCTTTATGTTTAATTTGGGAAACAACATTTCTAAATCCATTAGTCATTTAATGTGTAATGAACTTCCTCAAAATAATGTGATGGTAATAATGGTTTTAAATTTTGCACAAGGCCAGGTGAAATGGGTAAGCCAACTACATCAACTCTCAATGCTCAACAGGTACTTATTTTATTGGTCTCAAAAGGATGAAAGGCAAAGTCAGCCTCAGCAGAAATTGATGGCAATAATACTATGTTTGCGTGCTTTGCGGTATTTTGCAAGTGACCACTCAAATAATTTTATAACAAATACAATGATCAACAAAAAACCCCTAAAAAACGACTTGGTAAGTTTGCATGAATTTCATGATGAATTGTTGTGGCACAAACCTAATAACCCTTAACCACCTATAAGCTTACAAATGCACCTAGACACAGACTTACCAAATGACCAAACAACATCATCAAGAATTATTGACTAAACAGCATATGATCAGCAGATAAATTCCTTGAAATTTCACAGGAAATTAACAAAATTGACAACATTTCCACCATGGGCATCAGAAATCACTAATGTGCCAGTTATGGAAACTATGAATATAATCTGGGATAAAAACCCAATAAAAACCATCTGTTATAAAAGAAATATCATAAAAATGTTTCTGTTTGTTCTGCTCAACTGAGGTTTTCTTCCATTGTCCACAAGGTAATCTATACATCTTAAAAGCATGGAGTGGCTATGAATACCCCACACAGATGTACATTTATAGTTTTCTGTAGAGCTAATATAGAACTACACTGCAAATGATGAGAATAACTGTGGAAGAAATGGTAAATAAGAAAATACAAACCAAAATAAAACACATACATTAAATGTAAAATAAATCATTAAATGTACCAGAACTTTCTATTATATGATAATAAGTCCAACACATGATTTCATTAGCTGTAAAATTATTGCCATTTATCTGACTCACTGCAAAACACATAAATAATATGCTATTACTACCATCACTGTATTTTGAGAATAGTACTATATAAGTCTCAAAGCTTTAATGTACTAATACTAGATTAAGAAAGGCTATTGTTCTAAACTAGACATAAAAAACAAAAAATGAATATGATAAATCCTTAATTAAAAAAATCAAGTTTGAACAGTCTGTCATTCATGTCATTAATAAATTCTTCAGGTGTACAAAATTCTGGTTTCACATCAGTAAAACTGTTGTGTGGGTTTAGTGAAGTGTAAAATATGATCCAAATAATAAGACAAAAAGCAAAGTCTAGAAGATTCACAATATAAAAGTGCTCCTTTGATGCAAGTTTGATGAAGTACTACTCTAATGCCACAAATATCATGTAAATTTTCAATTTAAACTTTTAGGTAAACTGGCATTCAAGGCCAAGTTGGTAAATAAACAATTGTAACTGATCATCAAAATATTTCTTTGTCTTATTATTTGGATTACACACACACATACATATATATATATAGACACACACACACACAATCAGATAGACTCCATGAAGACTGGTGCTGATATACGCTGGCAAGATTTGCATTATTTAGTAAAATCAACAAAAAGCATATAATGAACTTGCTGTGGGGAATAGAAAAGCCAATGTTTTAAATAGAATAATATTTCAGAGTAATTTTTATGCTTGTTAACTAAAGCTCTGTAATTCCCTTAAATTTCTCTCCTATCAACTTTTCCCCGAAGAAGAATACTGACTGAAACGTTGGATTTTCCACTACCCCAAGGCAAGCTCACTGTACTCTTTTTGTCAATTTTACTATACTAAAGAGTGCTGAAAAGTTCCTGATTTTAAGGGTATTGCGAAAAGCCTGGTTGGAGGACCAACCTTTAGAGTTCTTTTACAGGGCTTAGAAAAACTGAAGGACCACTGCAATAAGTGTGTAAATCTGAGAGGAAAATATGTTGAATAAAATCATAATTAAGTGATCCTCCTGTATTTTCTTTTATTCAAAGCCAGGAACTTTTCAGCATCCCCTTGTATATGTTTAAAATGACTTGATACAAAACAACACATTTTCCTCCTACTTTTCTTTACTTTCCGTGTACTCCTTCTTTCAGTGTAGCTAACTTCTGAAGAAAAACTTAAGCAAGAAATGTCAAAGACATTTATAATTTCACAATCTTTCATTGAGCAAAATATATAATGGTTTCTGGTTTAGGCACAAGGCTAGAAATTTTGAAGGGAGGAAATTAGTTGAGTAGACCAACCTCACTACATGACTGGTTGTGTATTTTATTGATTTCAGAGGGATGAAAGACAAAGTTGACTAGCAGTATTTGAGAGCAAAGTGCCAGAATAAATGTTGGTGGGCTATTTTTCTGATGGTCTAACAATTTTATCAGCCCACTGCCTCTTTTGGAAACTAAAATATTAATACCATCCAGTTTTCACTTTGTCTTTTGTGTTGTTTTTGTTGCACATTTTGAATATATGTAACATGGAAATAGATACATATAAAGAAACACACACACACATATATATTTCGTTTTTATATATTTGTATGTATATACACAAACATGTATTTACATTTACAATATGAATATAGAATCAACAAGAAATATGCAAATAACTGTATATTGATTATATATCTCAAAGGTAATTCAGCTATAAACAGTAAATTGCATTGCATTAAATTAAAAATCCCCGGGGCAGAAGAAAGGTGACAAGATGCCTGCAGAATTTGAATTATGAATTTTCTGTAAAGTAGCTAGAATTTCTCTGTAAATGCTCTACTAAAATTTGAGTGCATCATTTATACTGTCAAATATGGTGCATGTGTGTGTATATATGTATACATACATACATGCATACATATGTGTATATATATATATATATATATATATATAATGATAAATATCTGCAAGTGCATCTAGTACAACTAAGCGCACATACAGATTTGATCACAATTTGCATGTAGGGGCAAAAACAAATGCATTTTTACATTTAATGTAGTCAATAAAACTCACATACATTGTTATATTCACCTTTATTTTATCATGTTGAAATAGATATTATATATTGAGATCTTTAAATGAGCATCTATGGCCTAGATACTGATATTCTACTTTAGTATGTTATAGCCTTATATTTTTCAATTAAACATAGTTGAAAGCTGACTAAAACATAAAGAGAGTGTCAGTGGGAACTGATATGTATTTCATTTGTTCTATGTTTCATAAACTCAGTGCACTTTCAAATAATGGTATTGTCTCTGATACCATTTGATATTCATTCTGTGTCAGGATTCACAAGAGGAAATTGAGAATTGTTAGAAAACAAAAAAATTCTTTATACTGCTCTTGAATGAAATTGCTGTTGGGAACATCTCTTGTTCATATTGCCTATTAGACAGGCATTGTAAGTAGTAGATTATATTGAGGAAAAGATTCTTTGAAAGCTGATGACATAAACTCAAGAAGATAAATAAGCTTAAACATCCATATAGTTTGTGTTTTGATTTATACTTGTAAGATACTTACTGAGTTTGTATCAGATCCATCGAGTTGTTGTGTCCGATAAATTCCAATAGGAATTTCACATGTTGTTGAGCAAAGTTTCTGGTACAGCCGTCCATATGTTCTTATCCATAAATCATCTTTTGCTATCTTCATCTAAAAAGCCAAAATATGAAATCAAAAAAGTTTCTGTTTTACAAAAATACACTGTAATTATATATTTCATTACAGAATTTCTGTGGAAAACATCAATGAGCGATAAATGTTCAGTTTTATAGTTAATTACTTGAGGCAAATGGGGAAAAATATGTTCCAATTTATAATTTAGTTTTATATATATATACATATATGTACACACATACAAAAAGGTGATGCATAAAACATCAAAACATATATACCCATGGGAATTAGGAGCTTAATTACTCATAAGTAATTAAGCTCCAATATGCCAATGTGTAATTAGGTTGCAGTATATCTAAAAGAATCTTGTGTTTATACACATAATCTGCAAAAATCATCCACAACAGCATTGTATCTTTAGAATAAAAGGCAGAGAATCATAACTTCCACATAAAAACCATAACTTAATTACTTTCAACAGCTGTTTTATTAGAAATTAGCATAATTAATTCTACAATTACATGTTTAGTGTACATAGGTAATGATAAGTGAATTAAATTAATTTTCACTAATTACATATCTTAATTATGGAATTATAGAATTAATTATGCCTATTGCCAATGAAACAGCAGTTGAAAGTGATTAAATTATGATTTATTTGTGAATCTTATGCTTCTCTTTTTATCTACCTATTTATGTGTACACAGTACACACACACACACAGTGCACAGAAAGGATTATAACCCAAGCTGCATCCCCATTTTCTAGTAATCAAATATATGTATGTATGTAGATGTTTTAGATTAAATGAGAAAATCATACATATAAGTTGAGATTCCTGGTGCATTATATTTGCAAAGTAAATATGTATTAAAACAAAGACTGGAATATGTAGTAACATTTTAATTCCATGTTACACAAGTTTCAATAGAATATGGGAAATACCTTTTAATAATAATAATAATAATAATAATAATATAAATATAATAAACTCATAATAGAAATAAGCATATATGTATAAACATGTAGACCCAACTGTAAATCTTCAGACAGATTAAAAATAGATTAAAAAGAATATTATTTTGAATCTATGAAACAGCAGCAGAGGAAATAAGAAATATATATGTATAAGAAATGCAATGTCTGAAATTCAGTCTACTGAAGTGATAGAATTTCATTTAAAAAATAATGATATACATGAATTTATGCAGTAATCAACCCACTCATAAATCAGTCTTCCAAAGGAGTCAAACTGTATACTTACACAAGATAAGTGGCCAGATCCCACTGCTTGGTCAATACCAAGTAGCAGACGAACAAATGTTATCAAATAGTCTTTTACAAATGCCTATATGAAAAGATGGAAACATCATGGATTACAGTTTCGTTCTGAAAACAATTTTACATGTATTGGAAATGCTAAGTGCAATATAGATGCATTTATTTACTAGTATCAGTTATAAATGCTTGCTTAATTAACATAAATATTCTATTTAACTTATCTCAAATGTGCAAAAAGTTTCTTTTATAACTTTAGTGTAAACAACAAATCATTTACCATCATAAATAATCAATACTAATTAATAATTAATATTTACTCCTAATTATATCATAATTAACTTTTATCTTGAGTCAAACCTAATCTTTATTCAAATTTCTGCAGTTTATAATTCACATTAGTTTCTCTGAATTCTAACAAATTTTTAAACATATACATACATGAAGTTTTGTTCAACTTAGTCATTTGGTTAACCAGTTGTTAATTTAATGTTGGATATTTTGACAGCAAATGTCTCAAATACTTCATGAAAAACTTTATCTCCAAAATTGCAATCTACTGGAATTAACTCCTTGCCCACATTTTCCCAATAGAATTTTAAGCTAAACATCAACTACAATAATCTTATCAATTTAGGATAGTTTGCCAAGTAAACAAGCACCTCCCTTCTTTCCTGTATGAAACTGCAAATAAAATATTTGTAGCAGACACCATTCTGTTTGTGGTAATCTTTAACATGCAACAATAAATTAGTATTCACAATCCACCCTTTTTTCAGATGGTCCATTACAAGTTGTGCAGCTGCTGTTCAAATAAGAGCTCTGAAGATCATTATTCACTAAAATTAATATCTATCATCTATTAATGACTCTTATGGTTAAAGCCCATTCTGTACACTAAAATATTTCTGTTCAATATATAACCTTCTTTCAGTTGCACCTATATACATATCCAGGTCAAGTGTATATCCACCAAGTTTGATATTGCATCCTTCATTCTTCAACCCAACAGACTCACCAAAATCCTAAATATAAAAAAAAAGCCAACAAATTTGTTCTATTTCTACCTTTCATATGTTACACAATATTTTTCCAATGTTTGCGTTCTTTTACTTATTTTTATATTGGAGTTGATCCAAGATTTCTCAAAAGGTTTTTATATTATATTAATATAACCTTATTTTTATGTGTCCAAACATAACACACAGTCCTAAAGATGAAGTTGAGTCAAACAGAAAATGCAATTTTTAAAATCTTCAATTCTAAAAAGAAAATAATAAACAAAAGAAAATAGAATTTTTTTACCTGATATAATAAAGTATCCAACATACTAGCACTAAAGACATTGCCAGCTGCAAATGGTAATCTGAACATGTAGTACATATGGGATCCTTTCTCTTTTTCTTTCTTTAAAAAATAAAAAAAATAGATAAAATGTTCTTTGCATTCTTATTCCTTTTATCAGTTTTAATTCTTTAGAGAAACGATGGAAAATTAAGAAACATAAACATCAAACAAATTATGTTAGGGAATAGTAGTCAAAAGTTTGTGTCAAATGTAAATCTTTAATGAAAGAATAGAAAGTAAGGCTTTCATAAAATTTCAGTAACACATCAAGATGACTTTTGTAAAAATTTCTTCCATCACAGATTGAGACAATATATGCAGATCATTTCAGCAAAATTTGTGGATCTTTTCTCTATCTCTAACCATAATTTTAATCCAGTGTATTCTTTAAAGTACAAGTAATTGAACACAAACACTTTTTGCAATCATGTGGTTCCAAGTATGATCCTAAGATGAAGTACTTGGGACAAAAGTATTCTATCACAGCCTTGGCTGATGAACACCAAGTGGGAGAAATTTAGTAGACAGGCACAGCATGGAAGCTTGTCGCATCTGTGCATACACACTTATGGGCAGTAAAGAAATAAGAAAATGAAGGGGAGTTTATTTTCGAATGAAAAAAAATTACCTTAATTTGAAAAATAAAAGAAATATAAAAAACCCACATTATTTATGGGATGACTCAACAGAATGATGGAGAACCCCTTGTTTCAAATGTTTATAATGTCCTATCACATAAGTAATATAATTCCAAATATTCTTTCAGTAACTCATGTGCTTGTATATTAAAAAAACTACCACTATTTTAGGAAAATATGTGTGAGAGAAACTTCCAACATTCCTGATCTTTCAGCAAGTTTTAAGATGAGAAAACACACTTACCTTTTCAATTTTGGAAACTTGGAATGAATAAGAATCTTTTGCTCGGAATTGCATAAATCTCATATTGGATGACTGTGATAATTCTGTGATGATATTAGCACTAGGAAATAATCTAAAAAGAGGAAAAATTCAGCTGTTTTATATTTTAAAAAAAATAACGTTTTAGAAATAGAAACTTGCATGTTTTTGCATTTGTTCATTTTATGCCTATTTTTCCATGCCAGCATGGATTAGATTTATATGAAGCAGCATTTTATGACAAGATGTCCTCCCTGTCACCATCTTTTAGCCGTTCTAGAAAGGATATTGTAAAAAAAAATGGCAGAACACTGGAACACATTATTAACAAGGAATGTAAACATCACTGTTTTAGTCAGGTAGTATCAACATTTATACATGTGCATACATGCATGCATGTATACACACACACACACGCATGACAGGTTTTCATAGATTCTGTCAACCAGTTCCATTCTCAAGGCATTGGTAATCCTGAGGCTAAAGTAGCAGACTCTTGCCAAGGTTTCCATGAAGCCAGATAGAATTTGAAACCACATGGTTATAAGACAAACTCTGTTGCAACATAACCATGCCCATACATCTTGAAATCAGCTTCAATCAGAACAGATTTTCATTTCCAACTTTTAAAAAAATATATTAATATTCTTGTTATAAATTTAATACCATTAAAAAAACAATTTGAATGTCATTTGAATAAATTCTACTGATTAACACACACTTAAATTTGAATTTCTTTTAGTCTGCTTTGAAACCACATTTTTTGTACAAAACTAAATGATCTGATCTATTTAGTATATCAGTTAAGTTTGGATGATGGCAATGCCTGCTCTCTAAAAATTTGGATTTGATAAAGTAGATATATAGTTGACATTAAGACTAAGTATAGAAAATATTTAATTATTGATCTATTTTTAGTAATAAAGAAAATTTAAAATGTTTCAAGAAGTTATTTTGCTACCTGTGTATGTTTGAATATTATTAAAAAAATACCTCAATAATTTCTGCATACAGTGTTATATGCATAAAATATTCAAAGGTATTAAAAAGGTGTGTAAAATAAAATATATAAAATTTAGCTGATAAACAAAATATATAAATTTAGTTGATAAACAAAATTCGTTGGAAATAATATATATATACAGGTTACACCAGTTAACGATGTGAGTAGTGGCCGTGGTTACTTATACATTTCCTTTAAGAAATGTGTTTGTTCCATCACTGTGAAATACTATGTATTCAAAGTCTGCTCTATCTCTATTTTCTTCTTTCCCTCTGCATTTTTGTATTCTTTTACTAGTATCTGTCTTTGGGCAGCAGCCATGTGAGGCACTGTTTCCAAGGGTTTTAATGATTATATTGATCCCAGAATGTCATCTCGTAATTATTTTATTGATTGCATAAAGGATATAAGGAAAATACGCCCATGATGGAAATGGACCAAACTTGAATGGAACTAAGTACCACAAAGTATTTTTTGCTTGAAACACTGAGTTTACTCAGATATCCCTTACTGATTCTCCCCACCACACACACACACACAAATCAGGTCAAGTTTTTTTTTTTTTTTTACACAGTTTTCTGATTTGCAAACATTAACTTGCAAGACTTTGGTTGGCATAAGGTTTTGGTAGAAGTCACTTTCTCAAAGTGCAGCATAGTGGGATTGAATCAGAAATTACATGGTTGCAAAATGAACTTCTTTGCTTCATAGACATGCCTGTATTGATTTCTCTCAGATATTTGAGTTCTGTCTCAGATCAGATGTAGTCAGAAACCATTCAACAACAAAGAATTGTACTACATTTTGTATATAACAGACATATCAAATATTTCGCCAATGTAATATTTAACTACTTACTTGAATATGGTCTGGACAGCAACAATTGTATTACAATCTGATAAGGTATCTTCTTCTGCTGAATTCGAACTTTCTTTATTCACAATGACCACATTATCAGCAAGCGTAATGCCTGCCCTAAGAAGATCATCTAGACTATAAAAATAAATACGAATATGTTAATAAGTATTAAAATATTTGCCAAAAGTACATACAAAGTCTTAGATTTCGATATAAATTGATGTACCAAATATTTTCATCTTTGGCGATAAATGGTTATGCTTTCTTTGCAGTAACAGATGAAATGAAAATAATTAATTGAATATATATATATGTATATATATATATATATATATATATATATATATTATATATATATATATATACACACACACACACACACACACACACACACATATATATATATATATATTATATATATATTATAATGTCCATATTATTTCTAAGAGGAAGTATGCTGATGACTCTTGAGTTACAAGTTTGTAAAACAACTTGATATATGCAACTAAAATAGCATTAAATTAAAATTAACATCTGTGTATCATGCTAAATGTTTACACAACATTAAAAGACAAGATGCTGTGAAAATGTCTAAGATAAAATTTGTTCATAGACTTGAGTTAAAGGAACAATATATATTGGAACAAGATGAACATCTTCACTGTAGTGTTTCAAGAGAATGACATGTGTTTCACCAATGGTGGGGCTTAGATCGTGGTTACAAGTTTGTATTTTGGAGAAGTGTACTATAACAGCAGAACTATAGAATTGCATTGTCACGACTTTACTGTACTTGATTTTAAAAATATTAATACTTGCACTGTCTCATTGCCACAGGTAGAGTCTTTGGATTTGCTTGTATCTCCTCTTCGGCAAAAATATTTGCTAATTTAATTTCAGTTTCCTTTTAATTGCAGGTTAGGATTTGTTGGGTAAAAACAGCATTCTTTTGAAAACCACAACACAAAGAAACTATTCCAAGTGAGAGATACCAAACAACTTGATCAACTATTATCTCATATTTTGTATGTCTTTACTTCATTCTAGATGTGAATGGTTTTACTTTTTGCAATGTTGTTGAGGGAAAGTCAAAAATTAATCATTTACTTACCATTCTATCGATCCTAGCATCCAGTAAACTAATGGAAAGTAACATATTGTCTCTAAGAAATTAGTATCTGGTCTGAAATAAAAATTATAATTAAGCATACAATTAAAAGAACAATTTTTAAAAAATAAAATATAAAAAAGGAGAAAAAATATGAAAATTCGTAAAGGTAACTGAAAAATTATACAATTTAATAGTAGAGATTTGTTACATTAACACAAGGACAAGCACAGTCAAATGAATCAACCTAGTAATTGCTGGACACTTATTTTATCAATCTTAGAAGAAAAACAAATTAATTTCACCCCTCTACTTTCGGGGCCATCGAATTATTTAATCTAACATTACTGTTTCTGATACTTCATCATTCTCTCTCTCTCTATAATAATAATAATAATAATAATAATAATAATATAATAATAATAATAATATAAATAGAATTAGTGTTACATTAATATAATTTTTACAGTGTGCTTTCATTGCACAACTTAGTGCAATTCTATGTGCTTTGGGTGCAGATGTTATGTTTTTTTGTTTTGGTTTTGTGTTTTTCTATTGTACAGAAGAAAGGTGAACATTTCTTGTAGCAATATCTTCTGTGTATTATATATATGGAAGTTTTGGTGTTTTAGTTATATATTAGTCTAAATTTATTTTTATCATACTCAAGGCATTTATTAAGGTTTTTTTTTTATATATTGGCGATAACAACAATCTAGTTATTTCCATTTGGATAGTTTCTACATTTCTTTCAGAGATATATATATGCTGAAAATGATATATTACAACATATTTCCTTTTCTGATCATTTTGACAAGAATGTATAGAGATTTCTTTTAATATTTCTGTTTGTGTCAATTGTAACATCTGACAGTATGGACACTTTGCTATTTTCTGAACTGTTTGTGGTGTGAAGTTTGCACCCCCGCATTTGTTTGGTTATTCCATAATACTAATAATTACTGGTGTGTGAACTTGTTAATTCTCATGTATATATATATATATATATATATATATATATATATATATATATATATATATTTATGTATAGTAGAGGCACAATGGCCCAGTGGTTAAGGCAGTGGACTCGCGGTCATAGGATCACAGTTTTGATTCCCAGACCAAGTGTTGTGAGTGTTTATTGAACAAAAACACCTAAAGCTCCACGAGGCTCTGGTAGGGGGTGGTGGTGAACCCTGCTGTACTCTTTCACCTCAACTTTCTCTCCCTCTTTCTATTGTACTCATATTTTCAAAGGGCCAGCCTTGTCACACTCTGTGTCACACTGAATCTCCCTGAGAACTACATTAAGGGTATTCATGTCTGTGGAGTACTCAATCACTTGCACGTTAATTTCACAAGCAGGCTGTTCCATTGATCGGTTCAACTGGAACCCTTGTCATCGTAACTGGCAGAGTGCCACGATATATATATTCACTATGAAAGCTAACACTAGTCAACTTTAAAAAATATAATTACATATATGTAATTTCTCTTTGTACTCTGCTTCAAAAGTTTTTGGTAATATGGGATGGCTATCAAAAATTTTTTAGTCACAACTCGAGCTCTGTGCTCAGTTTCCTTATTATTCAACACTATTGGCCAGATTGCAATTCTATTTCCATTTAGCTTTTATGTTTTTGCTAGTTCCAGTTGTTTTTCATCCTTCAAAGGCTGTTTAATACTTACAATCCAACAAAAGATATTTCAAAATAATTTTCTAGTTGCAGAAGACCTCTACATCTCAGTATTTGTGATAGATGCAATCTTTCAGTGTTGGCTTTTGAGTGCATATTCTAAATGCAGTCATTATTTTCCTTATTTTCTTAACTAGTCTTTCTTAGATTATGTAGAGGACATAGTAAAATTATTACTAGGACAACTTAAATACATCCTTTTTCACATTTAACTTTTCTTCAAGTATTAATCTAATGTATCTAAAAGATCTCCTGAGTATATCTGTGTTTAATCTTATTCCTTATCTGTTTCTTTATCTAATATAGTGTTAGTGGCTCCAGTTAGTCTTTGCTTTTTTTTTTTTTTTCGATAGTCATCTTGACACATCTATTTCCCTACTAAATCTATATGCCAAGGTTTCCAGCTTTTATCCGATCTGCAGCAAACAACTTGATAAACAGGATATGATTTATTGTTATCCCAAAATAACACCATTCTTATCCATTCTAATTTTGTATTTTGGTTAAAAGTTTTAGTGAAAAAAAAAAAAATCAAAAAATGGGGTGGAGGAAATGAATCTCCTTTGTATGGATTTCTTTAATAGAGATAAGATGGTTTTTATAATTTCCTTTCACAAAATTGTTTTCCATTTCATGACATATTTGACTTGTTAATGCTGCTGCCTTACTCAGGATAATGTTTCTTGAATTCACAAACAGAAAACACTGGCAAAATCAATCAGTGGCAATCCATTTACTGTTGACACTCCACTCAAAAGAATCTACTCTACTTGGTATTGTTGTGACATTGGTACTTGATTTTGTTTTATGTAGTTCTTGTAAATTATTGGTTAGAGAGATGAATTGTTTGTCTTGTTCAAAGAAGTCTTTTCCACTTTTATGGATAAAATCTTTGATTTAGCAAGCATTGTATCTTTGCTTCTTTTCTTCGTTTTGGATACTTATATTTCTTTTTGTGCTTTTTTTGATATTGATTATATTTAAAATTGAGATATTTTCTTCTATTTTATTTCTGTATGTTTGTTTTACCTTAGTGTGCATTTGAGTTTTGAGGAATTATACACTTTCCTTTGTTGTTGTTGCTATTTAGTGGCAGGTCAACTATGATCAGATGCATTCCAACCATAATCTTTCCATCTATTTTTAAAGGTATCTGGGTCTTTTCTGGTTGTCACCAGGTACCCAAGACACTGAGAAACTAAAAGAAGAAACCATGGCAGACACTAGCTGGCTACAGAAAGTTTAGCTAAATAACATACTATGTTGTGTGTAGGGACGGATGGCTTCAAGATCCATGACTGCCAACACTTGTAGGCATGTCACATGAAGAAAGATCTAGAACTACATAGTCTAATGTGACTTTCCTTATTAAAGATAAGGTGTAAACTGTGGGTAATTTAGCTGCTATTTCTGGCATAACTTAGCAGTTCAGCCAAAAGAGACTGATGGAATAAGTGCTAGGCTTCAAAAAATAAGTCTGAAGGTTGATCTGTCCGAGTAAAAACCATTCAATATGGTGCCTCAGCATGGCTGTATTAAAATGATTGAAACAATCAAAAGATAAAAGATATATCAAATGACCAAATTGAGAGCCCATTGTTGATTTGACATTCCTCTGTGATTATTACAGCTGTCCCTTTCATTATCTGATTTATTTTGATAAAGAAGATATACAAGATAATTTTTAACAGGTGTATGATTTATTATTTATAATTAATAGAGATGAGGCTCTTCTTCATCCCTATTAATCAGAAAAATTCTGTTGTCACTGTATGAAAATTTGCTTGGCACATAGAATTGGAAGAGTTGTCTATACAAAATGTATGGATAGCACATAGCATTGGGATAGGTGTTTATAAACTGTATACAAGAATTTAGGGATGAAGGATTGAAAAAGAGATAAAAATGGATATGTTTATGCTGATTCCTACTACTATTCAAACAAGTAACATAACATGGTTGGAATAAAAGATACTGCTCCTTATGTTTTGAGTTCAATTTTTGCCTTTCATCTTTTCAGGGGCCAATAAAATAGAGTATCAGTTGAATAACAATGGGATCAATGTAATCAGCTTACTTCTCTAAAATTGCTGGCCTTGTGTGAAAATTTGTAACCATTATTTCTTAAAGCTGGTGAGCTGGCAGAATCATTAGCATGCCAGACAAAATGCTTAACAGCAATTTTTCTGGCATTACATTCAGAGTTCAAATTCTGCTGAGGTTTACTTTGCCTTTCATCCTTTCACAGTTGATAAAACAAGTCCCAGCTGAGCACTGAGTTTGATGTAATGAACTAGCCTCATCTTCCAATATTTCAGGCTTGTGCCTATAGCAGAAAGGATTACTATAGCACACTGAGCGAAATGCTTAGTGATATTTTGTCTGTTGGTATATTCTGAGTTCAAATTCTGCTGAGGTTGACTTTGCCTTTCATCCTTTTGGGGTCAATAAATTAAGTACCAGTGAAACACTGGGGTTGCTGTAAATGACTAGTTCCCTCCCCACAAATTTTTGAGGCCTTGTGTCTATAGAAGAAAGAATTATTATTATCATCATTGTTATCATCATCATTATAATCAAGGTAGTGAGCTAGTAGATTAGTTACCACACAAGACAAAACACAATGCTTAGCAGATTTCCTTCCTGGTCTTTACATTCTGTGTTCAAAAGTTCCCAAGGTCAACTTTGTCTTTCATCTTTTTTAAGGTCAATAAAATAAGCACAAGTTCAGCACTGAGGTTGATGTAATTGACTAACCCCGTCCCCTAAAATTGTTGGCCTTATGCCATTATTATTATTACAGTGGTGAGCTGACAGTATCATTAGTGTGTTTTTGGTGTTTCATTTGAGTTTTTACCTTCTTATTTTAAAATTTCACAGAGGTAAACTTACCTCCAAAATTACTAGTTTTGTGCCTTTGGAGTTGAATCAACCAGCTTTACTCTAAGTCAAAATTTCAAGCATGCCTATAGATATTTAGTTACTACCTTTACTCTCTTAATGAAAATATTATCTGGATCAAATTTATCTTTCATCATACTGTGGTCAATATTGGGGTAAATATAACTGATTGTATGCACCTCCAATATTTGTAGTCTTGTATCTGTTTCAGAAATCATTGCTATTACCATTACTGATATAGTCAACTTTATTGTTTAACCCTTCAAGAGAGATAAAATAAGTACCAATAATGTACTGAAGTAATTCAAATGACTGCAACTACATTCATTTTCATACAAAAAGGTAGCTTTGTCTAATGTAAAAACAAGCATTATAATATTGGAGAATGTAGGGAATAGTTTACTAAGTAACACAAGGAGTGAAGACTCCAAATTTTCAGGCTCCTATCCTTCATTTTAGAGTGAGAAGAGAGAGAGGGAAAGAGATGTCAATTTGATTGCAAGTTATATTGTTTTGTTGTGAATGCAGAGTTTTAGAAATTTCCCAATAAGAATTTTAAAAAGAGAAGTTTTATTCAAGAATGAAAGTCATGCAAAGTCATCTTTTTTTTCCATATTCAACCAGCTCACAGCAGACATGCTAAGAATTGTTGGGTAGGAGTAAGAAGGATGAAAAATTAGATCTTTAAGGATTATGTTTGGGTTTCATTTGGAGTTTGTGAAAGTTTGGTAACAATAAAAACAGTGAAAATGTGGACCACTCTTGATAATTTGCCATTGATCAGAGTTTGGTGGCAAAAAAAACAAAACAATAATCTCTGACTTACAACTGATATACAAATGATCCTGAAATTTCCCTGTAGTAGATTCTATATCAAATTAGGAAAAACAGATGAAAAACTAATATTAGGTTCTGCTGTATTACATGTTACTTCAGTTAAAATAGCTTTTTAATGGACAACATTTTTGTTTATTATTTACATTAAATTCTAGATTCTAACAGCAATAAAAATGTTTATATATTAGTATCATTGTTTTGTTGGTATTATAAAACATTTTGTTTATCAGCGTTAATTTTGAAAGGGTTTATATTGAAAAAAGAAAAGTATGTTAAAACACTGGAGCCATACCCTATATATGCTATATATGGAAAGTTTATTAAGTTTGTCAACCTACAAGCAATCTTGTATATTTATGATATCTTAAACAGAGAAATGTCTGCATGGAAAAAAATATTGTGTGTTTGCTTATTTAGAATGCCTTTAAACTAGAAGGATCAAAGAATAATTACAGGATATTTTTCTAACAGGAAAAAAAAAATTTACTCATAATTTATATGAAAAATTTGAAACGTATCTCACTTTTTATTATATAAGAAATACAAATTACTATGCAAGAGAAACTAATGAGGTATCTTACCATTTATGATAAATGTTTTCTTTTTTTGTCTCTATGCTTTGAGGCAGTTTTTAAAATACATAATTCCAATATTAACCAACATATAATTTCCAGCATATTTTTCAACTTGAAATACATATTTAAACCAGAGGTGTCAAATTTGATTAGCTTTTTGGGCTGGATTGTAGATCTTGTAGATTAGACAGGGACAATTAGGGCAAAGAAAATGGATAAAAGATTCAACATAAATTATAACAACTTTATTGATAGTAAAGAAAGGAAAGAATATGAAGTGTTAGCAAAACTTATGCATACACATGTGTGGGAAAAAACTAATCCACAGAGTATGTAAAAATATATACAGTCCCACTAAGTAAGAATCCTTAAAGTGGAAATCGAGAAAGAAATTATTGAAATGGATGTTTACAGTTCCTGAAAAAAATCAATGCTCATAAGAAAGTTTGCATTATTTCATTATAAAACCTTTTACTACATCTCATATCATTATATAAAAATGTACATAAATTTGAAATTAAAAAAAGTATAGACAAAGTGGAAATATGACACACCATTTAATATATGATTTTATGAGTTTCATTTTATTAGTGGAGATTATGAAAGATATTTTAAGACGCACTGATTTGACAAGTCAAAACCAGCATTACAATATTTTACAGAATATTTTAAAATGAAGACAATTTAGTGTAAATTTTTTTATGAAGTTGAACTAAGGACCAAACTAAACATTGCTACAGGCCTGATTAAGCCTGCAGGTTGTATATTTGACACCCCTGTTTTAAATAATGAAGCAAAATAAAAATCAATTATTCATCAAACAGAAAGATTATCTTGTACCACTTTAACCCTGTACATAATGAAATTATTATATTCACTGTTTTAATATCCCTCTTAACAATTAAGGAAAAAAATTGTAACAGTTTTTATGCTTTTCTATTTATGTTACAAAAACATAAAAGAATTATGAATATTAGGAAGAATACTTACTTTTTTTCCAAAAGCAATACTATTGGGTTGAGAGTGTGTTTAGGACGAGCATGAGATCGGAGAGGCACAATAAAGTTGTACAAACCATTACTAGCATTATCAGCAGCTATAATAATTGCACGATTTGGCCAGTTGTAATCTTTTGCATTGATATAACTACAATGCTCACATGTCTATATTAAATAAAATTATATCAAAATAATGGTTAAAGAATTTTAGGCAATTTATATTAAACA
Source organism: Octopus sinensis (assembly GCF_006345805.1). Taxonomy (NCBI): domain Eukaryota; kingdom Metazoa; phylum Mollusca; class Cephalopoda; order Octopoda; family Octopodidae; genus Octopus; species Octopus sinensis. Next base: position 60,823,212 of record NC_042997.1, read on the forward strand.
TGACTTTAAAAATATATTTTTAATAGTCATAAATTGTGGGATAATAGTAATGAAATACAAACAATTCATTAAAGGAATATGTAGACATTTAGGATAAATTTAGCTGAAATTGACCCTTTTTTTAGTAAATTATTTTATTAATTTGTGAATATTCAAAAATAAGTTAAATAAAAACAAATTAAATAAGTGAACATGAATCATTAAAATTTGATATTACCGTAGCTAACTGCAAACAACAAAGTGGCCGTTTTTCTCTTAGAAGGTGACATAAAGTGGGACTTGTACCAATATATGGTGTAACTGGAGGGAATCCTCGAATGTAACTGAAGAGTAAAATAGATATATTTTTTAAGAATCTATCATTTAATAGCTGATGAGTATTTTTTTATAATTTATTTAACTTTATAAAACTGTATGCATTTATGCATAATATAGTTTAGAATTAGAAAGTAACATCTGATTATACAAATGATTATGGAATATAAAGAGAGGAAAATTCATTTTCTGTTGAAAATGTTACTTCAAAATTATATATCAAATTTGACAAAATAATGGTTTCAAAGTTTGGCAGAGGGCCAGCCATTTTTGAAGGGAAGGGGAAGTCAATTATATCAACACCAGTACTTAACAGGTAGTTATTTTATTGACCCCAAAAATAATGAAGAACAAAAGTTTGAGGAAAACTGTTATGCATTTCATGGTAGTTAAGTAAGGAGTCTGAATGCTCTATTCATTAAATTTTGAAATATTTACAATTTGATTTTATATAAAATGATTTTACTATTTTAGTTAAAACAGTAATTTTGTGTATTTTATTTGAAACTGTTAAACATATCTGAGATGTATGCTGTGTCAAGACATTGTCCTTAGTAAATTCAGTCTGTGATACTATTCTATATTTCATTTTGAGCCACTCTAGCATTCTTAATGATCTTGGACAAGTAAAAGATATCACACATTCTCATTTTACTTTCATATAAAGTAGACATTTGCTGCATCTCCTAAGGTAATTATTGAAAATTTTATTTGTTGATATTTGTTCTTTATATATATGTATATGAATTTCATTCACATAAATTTAACATATTACTTACTCTAAGTGTATACTATTACTCCAGTTACCATCTGTCTGTTCACTTTCTGAATAATCTGTTTCTTCTGAATCAGTATCGGAGTCCCCCATCCTTAGATGAATATTGATGGAATCAAGCACAGCAGGAACTGGAGCGATGCTTGGCCGTTTCTGAAGACTTTGGATATTTAATTCTTTTGGTAAGTCTAATGGTGATCGTTTACTGTCTTGTCGGTTTAAACAGGACCTTGGAGAGTTGACTTTTGTATGTTGTAGTTCTAATGCAACAGTACCTGAATATGTAAGAAAAGATGATTTTTAACCATTGTCTCATTTAAGAAAAGCAGTGATAGAAATGACTGGCAGCTGAGGATAAAGATTTGGCACATAAGACATATAAATGTACATAGTAACAGAGGCATATTTACTTTCAAGTAACTTTGAAGAATTTAAGCACTTCTATAACTGAAAATTTGGGATGATAGACAACATAACCTTTATTTTGTACTTGTTTAAGTCTTTGAACTACAACCATGCTGAAATGGCCTTTGAAGGGTTTTAACCAAATAGATCAATCCCAGTATTTATATATTTTTAAGTCCAGCACTATCAGTCTTTTCTGCTGAACTGCTAGTTAATGGAAATGCAAACAAAACAACACTAGTAACCAAGCAGTGGGGTGCGCACACACACACAGAGCTTAGGTCAGCCTGGGGCTATATTAGAAGACATTTGCCCCCAAAGTGCTATGTAGTGGGAGCAAATCCAAAACCACGTGGTTAGGAAGCAAACTCCTTACCACACAGCTATGCTTGCACCTGCTTATTTTAATAAAGCCTAGAAAGATCTAATTCTTTAACGGTCAATATAACAACAGGTTTGAACCTGACTCAATACCTCTAATTTTTTTTGCCTTATTTATATTCTGTACAGAATTTAGTCTTTTGAAATAGAGGAATTTCCTGTAGCAAATAAGTCAATTATGAAGTAAGAATAACATTTATATTATATCTTGAAAACTGCAGCTAGTTGTTACATACCTAAAATACATAAGTTACAAAAGTAATGTTCTAATGTTGGTAATCAATCAATCTGTATCTACATACACACACATATTGTAAACAAACTTATAAGTGCCACATGTATCAGTATTCTACATAAATAAAGGAATTTGTGAATGCAAGATGACTGTGAAGATAGCTTAGAAAATCAGCTTTAGTAAATGCAAACAGTGACCAGAAAGCCCCCAAAGGGATCGATCCATATATATATATCTGACTGTAAAACAATGTCTCAGTAATATATTTATTTAACCTATACTAGCAAGGAAAAATGGATGTTAAATATATACATGTGTATATATAATGTCTATTTTTCCATGCTAGTCTGAGATAAATGAATATATAATTGAGGCATTGTTTTACAGCTAGATGTCCTTCTTACTGCTAGCCCATACCAGCTTTTCCAATAAGAGGTCTTTTATTTCAAACAGCTTCAAATATACAGACTCAGTTGACAATTAGTTGACTGAGAAAATAACAAGCTCAGAGATTTTCAGAGAAGTGCAAATTTAAACAAAACCACAAATGTGTTTGTATTGATATGTGATTGTATAGCAGAGAGAGAAAGATAAAATATATACTGACCTACACTTGCAATCATACTCGCCACTCTGGAAGCCTGTTCTGCCCCTTGAGGGAGACGAGCTTTATCTCCTTTTGGATCCTCTTGATTTGGATGTGCAAGAATAAAAGCAGAATTTTCTTCCTTTGTAATATTCATGTAGAAACAAATGTCAGAACTTCTCATGATATGTCTTGGTCCTGGATTTAATTGGATGGTTGAGTTATGAATATCCTGCTGAATTCCAACAAGACTTACTCCGTATCTATTATGAAAGAACATAGACAAATAATTCTTAATATACTGACATAATAATATATGTAGAGTGTATAAATATACACACAATCTAAATCAAATACTTTCTTTGTCAACCAATGTTTGCACCTGTTTTTAGTTAGACAAGCTGAGATATGTTGTATCTGGAAAGTCTTCACATTCTATTTTTCTTCTTCATGCTATGCTCTTATAGAAAAAAAAGATTAAGGCAAAAGAGTACAAAGTATATTAAAATGGGGAATGCATTATTAGCATTTAAAACTTGAATGCACAGGAAATTTTTTTTTCACTGAAGTTTGAATGGCTGAGTGAAAAGCTTTGGAAGTTTGAATTCTACTTTGTTTCTTCAAGTATCTATACTATATTCATATTGATTGTGTTAATTTTCAATTCGTTTTGCCTTTGGTAAATCAATGTTTAAAATATATTCTTTTATAGATATTAAAACTGAAGAAAAACCTTCATAAGCAATACGCTAATAACTTCTACATAATACCATATACTATTTCTTATCACAACACAAAACTTAGAAAATCTTATATCAATAAAATTATCACCTCATAGAAGATTAAAGACCACAACATTTGAAAAATATACTTTAGAACGTTCTGCTTTCAACAAGATACTTAAAGAGAATGCTTTCTCCATGGGTGACAATTTTTGTCTAATTTCTTAATTTTTACATTTATGCGTGTACTAATATATTTCTAATTTTATTTCACATTCAGTTTGAGAAATTTCATCCAAATCTAAAATCTTCAGTGAAATTCCAATTTTAAGGATTTAAGCTATTTGTAAAGTGCACAACAAAAATATTAAGTTCTGTATAGAAAAAAAGTCACATGATGATTTTAGATAAAATACTATAACACACTTACTTTCGATGAGCATGGAAGGAAGCAAAAGTGAAACTTTTGCCTTCATATTCACCAAAGAATTTGCTGTCCCCAAGTTTTATATGATATATTTCATTTCCAGATCCCCTACCATAAAGACGATGCCAATCAGCATTTGAAGTTTGTCCTTCTCTGAAATATATAAAAATATTTATAAGCTAAAATAACATTAAGATGAAAACTAATAAAAGAAAAGTGATAGAGATACTGAAAGTATATTAAGAATAATTGATTCAGTAAATTAACAGAAGGCCAGACAATTCTTATTTATTGTTTTGTACAACATGTCATTAACAAAAGGCAACTGTATTATTCTTAGCAAAATTATATAGTGTCAAGGGCAATTGATATATGATATAAAGAAAGAAATCACAAGCAGAATTTGCTCTTGTTTTAATTTGCTATGTCAGAACAACACTGAAGCTGTCTTAATGAAGAGAATCAAAGGAGAACAAATTGCAATGGTTCATCTTCATAATAGGTAGGTGAAGTGTACCACCAAGATTTTAATGTTGGTACAAGAGAGACAGAGGGAGAAGATACACAACTTAAGCCATTTATAAAGTAAATCTACGTGAGATAAAATCTGGAAATCAGTGTAATTTTATGTAGAATTCATTACAAAGTTATCAAATTTAAAATAAACAGAAATTGGTATAGTAAATAAAAACATTTCTTACAATCCTCGAGATGTATGTAATAAGAGGGTCACAAATGTTGATGTCCCTGGACAAAGGCAGTTGTTGGCAAGAAGAGCATATTTGAATTCGTCTTCACAAACAATGTGTTCTGAAATGATAAATTGAACATTTAGTGACATCTTTTTTATTTTAGTCATAAAAATATATAGTCAGTTAGTAAAATGAAAACAAGACACAGTCATTACACAAACCTAATTCCTCTCAACTCATAACAATACATAGTTACGACAATCACAAACTTTAAAATACTAAACCTCACAATCTCTAAAAATGTTTTCTAATGAACACACATCTATAACAAGGTCATAATTGTATGCAACAACTAAACTTCTTTAGGCAATAAAATATGTTAACTTTGAATTGTTACTGACTTTAAACAAAGCACAGCAGTGCATCATACTAGAGTATTGCTTAGACAATCCTGATTTTATCCGACTGATTAATAAATCTTCACTCACCAACAAACTATAAGCACCATCTCACTGACATATCATACCTTCTCTGTATCTTCTACCAATACTACAATGAATCTTGTTCTTCTGAAGTAGCAAATTGTGCATCACCTCTACTCAAATACTACCTGATACATTATTATTCATTTTATGTCTCTACCTACTAAAGCTGTACTAAATACTCAACCCTTAATTTCTCAAACTGTAACTCGTTCCACACTGCTTGCCTTTTTTGAAGAGAAATTGAAACTGATGCCAACTATACTGAGTTCACTAATCTGGTAGGTCTGTAAATGCTATAGCAAAACCTATCTCATGCAGAGTAAATATGATTTCAAAAAATTGGAGAGAAAAACAATGAAATCTGATCTCAACAAAGAAAAGGGTTCGTATTTGAAATGATATAAGAGAGAGGAAAGTCAAAAGCATTTCAACTGAAGATACATACTTCATATAAAAATACAAGTTTATTTAGCAGTGATGAAGTAAAAGCTATTTACCGGCAAATTTAACATGGAATTTATTTTCAGGTCGGAAAATCTGGACATATAAAGGACATAAAGGTGCAAAATCTTTAACTGCCCATGATCTAAGAATTGTGTGTTGATCCTAAATAAAAAAGAACAATAGTAATAACAAAGATGTAGTACAAAATATTTCATATGAAAATCCCCCAAAATATAAGTATTTTATAAAAGAAATGTATTTGCTTTAAATTCTGGTAATCAAGCTTAACATTATCAAACTATAATTCCATGTAAATAAAAATGAAAGTTTATTTTTTAAAAAATAGCTAAATATAAAAGAATTTTAATATTAAGTGAAATAGACAGCATCAAATATCTAGAGTAATGTTAATTTTATGTTAACATTGAAAAAGAAAAAAAACTTACAGCAGCATTTTTATCTGCATAGTTCCGTGCAGCCAATATCATACAGGCCTCAGCATCTTGCATTCTGAATGAAAATATAAAAGTTGTTTATTCAAAAACAGTGATCTCTCTCATGATAAATGTATACAGACCAGTATTTTAATCTAAGACTGTTTTAAGTGTGTATATTAATTTAATTCCAACTTGGCTAGCTTCACACAAATTAGTAAATGCTTTGTTTACACATTTCTATATCAGAGCAGGTATTTTTCAGCTTAACTCAGAATATTGTAGATATTTGTCACTAAGAAGAATAAACTAGACCAAAACATTATGCCTGGTGATCAACCAGTGTTCAGAGTGAAGCCCAGTGTTTTAACACATAAATTTCTCTGAGATAAAATATTACATCTGGTTCTATTTTACATTTGTATACATATAAATGTTATACTGGTATTTCAATCTGAAGTTGTTTTAAGTGCATATATTAATTTAAGGAGAAAGAAAGAAAGAAAACAACATACCTGCACCTAGCAAGATCAGAATCTTTTAAAGCTGATCCCTGGATGTAGATGACTCTTTGTGCCCATAAAGGTACTTGTAACAGCATCTTCATTGTTGGGTCTAATTCACATGGTGATAATAGTACTACAAAGTAATCCTGAGAAAATATAAAATATTTCATTTCTTAATGAATGGGGGAAATAAAGTTTGCTGAATCTTTATGCAATTTTTAGGTATAACATTTTTAAAAGTAATTTTTTAAACAAAAAAAGATATAGAAAGAAAAAAAGAAAAGAAAAATAATGAAAAATGTAGATTTTATGTTTATTATAAAATAAAATCTTTCAATTCTCAGAGACATTTTTGCAAATAAATATTATCTGACTTATTATTGTCTTTTTTAATGTAGCTTAAAATCACATTTATATTTAATTCCCTGTAGCCATTGTATAAAATATTTAAATGACTGTGTTCAAATTTACTGTTTCAAGCGCTTGACTAAAAAACAACAATGAAAAATTTATATGCGATATTATTTTTATGTTTCCAAAATCTATTAAAACAGAAGAATATCACTACCTAAGGCAACTTAATTTTCCAAGCTATGTTTGAAGATGAGGAACATAAAATTTTAAATCGCCAAGATGTTTTATCAATTTTACAATGATTACAATGAACTGTACGACTTTGTGATATCTATTTAAAACTAGGTAAATAACTAACTCTGCCTCTGATAATCAACAAAGTTGGATGGGGATCAATATGTTTTACAGAGACTTAAATCAAAAGTAGCTGTTTAGAAGAATTAGTTAGATTTAAATGTGCCTCAGGAAAACTTAGAAACTTGTTTGTTATATATTCTTGTATTATGTGCATATAAATTTAATATATATATCATTATCATAATTTTTACATTCACTTTACCATCCTTACACATATCAGACAAAATTCAATAGGGTGGATTTTCTTTGGCCAGATGCTTTTCTAGTCAATCTTCAATAGTTTCCAAGCAAAATAAATATTTCATCTAGTTCTTCAAATATTGCATGAGTTGGGTGATTCCAGAGAAGAATGCAAATAAATGACTCTACTTATATGGCATTTGCTTACAATTAGTGGCAATGTCATGACACAAACATATGTACACACACACACACACACACACAACAGGATCTTCTCAGTTTCCATCTACCAAATCCATTTACAAAGCACAGTAAAACTGAACTTTAAAACCATGTGTTTGTGAAGCAAATGTCTTCACTATAAACTGATGTCTGCATCCAGGTATATGCCTGTTGTATATATACATGTGAGAGAGAGAGAGAGAGAGAGTGTGTGTGTGTGTGTGTGTGAGCACGTGCACACATGTGTGCATCAGATGATGTATTTATATAATGAGTGCTCTCTACATCAGCTACTCCTCCATTTATGGCACTTGCTACAGGAATACTCTCAAAGAAAATCCATTTATTTACAATATTTCAAAACTCTCTATTTCATTTCACTATGAGAAAAGTTTCAAAAGCTCTAAAGTTATAAAGAAAAAAATGTATTTTTGGCCAGTTTCTTGAACGCTATTCCAAATTTATTTCATTCGTCACTTTGATGAAGAAGGGTCAATGTCTGTTAACCATTTTCAACTCTCATATATTGGGAGGTTAAGTAGTTGAAGAGAAAAAATAGCATGAAGTTAATTCACAAGAGATATAATTCTACAAATGAAAAACTGACCAAAGTATTTAATATGGAGCAATTGGAAGCGATGAAGGTGTATTAACTAATGTGAAAGAGTTAATACAGAGAGATGAGTATGGAAACATGCATATCTAATTTTAGGGGAAAACCTTTTAATTAGTTAATAAGAACTAGTTAAAATAGTAATTGAAAACAATGAATCTTAACAGTAAATTATCAAAGAGAAGCTTATGATATCATTTTAAAGAAAATGACACACTGTTTTTCACAATTAGTAACATAGAGAATAATAACTAATGGATTCCGGGTAACTTGGAACTATTAATATTCATGAAATATAGAGGAGATCAAGATCCTCATCATCATCAATAATCACGACCACCACAACCACCACGACCACCACGACCACCACGACCACCACAACCACCACCATCATCATCGTCATCATCATCATCATCCTCATCACCATCATCATTTAGTGTCTGTTTTCCATACTGCTATGGTTTGGATGGTTTGACAAGAGTTGGAAACCAGGAGACAGTGTCAGCTTTGGCATAGTTTCTATCGCTGGATACCCTTCCTAACACTGACCACTTTACAAAGTGATAGCAAAAAATGGTAGAACAATGGACAAAATACCTTATAATTGCATCCCCTTAGGTTCCAAGTTCAAATCATGCTCATAAACTAGTTTCAATCTTAGCATCTATGAAATAAGTGCCAATCAAATTCTGGTTCATTCCAATAGACCACATGTTTTTCCCCAAAATGTATAGCCTAGTGCTAATGCCAAAAATCAATGCTTATAAAATTTATATTTAGAAATTTATCTTTGTACTAAAAAATTGATTTTTTTTTCTCTATTATAGATTCTCTGTAATTTTCTCTTTTTTTAGTGAATTCTCATATTTGCAAATCATAATATAATCCTCAAAATAAGATAATGTAATATAGCATGTTTTTCAAATACATGCTGAGAGCAGTTTTTTTGCATGGGATTTTTGAAATATCTGCTTTTATCAGGAATATACTATTTTTTTTAAAATTCAGAACTCTAATCTCATTATATTTCTGAATGTGTATAATTCTCATTCTCTTCTCTTTTTATTTTGATTTCTACATGAAAAGAATATTCATTGCAACACAGACTCATTCCTAGTCAAGCATAGTATGTATATATGTGTGTATATGTGTTGTACTTATGAGAGAAGAAGAGAGTACTTAATATTAGCTGTAGTTGATTAGATTGAATCTCGAGATTTAGTCAGTCCTAAAATATTGTCAAGTTAGACACATAAGGTGGATACTCAACTTTCAACAAACATACACTCATATACTTTTCTTTTTCCATCAGGTAAATGGCCCTAGTCTATATGTAGGAAAGGAGTTGGAAGAACTTCCATTCACTGCAGTGTAAACTATGGACACACAAGAGGTGTAGTCAGACCATAGGTAGATTAACAGATAAAGTCGTCTTTGTATGTGGCAGATGTGCAGGAACAATAAGCACTAAGAGCACACCGGACTTAGATTCTCTCAAATGCCCAGGAGGCTCTGTTGAGTTTGCAGATAGTTTCTGTTACCAAGGTGACCAAATTAGCAATGGTGGAAGATGTTCTACAAGTATTGTTCCTAGAATAAGAATTGTGTGGAGGAAGTTTAGAGAGCTATTATCTCTGCTGGCAACAAAAGGACTCTCTCACTCAGAGTGAAAGGTAGACTATATGATGCCTGTGTACAAACGGCTATACTCCATGGTAATGAGATATGGGCTCTGAATGCAGAAGACATGTGTCGACTGGAGTGAAATGAAGGTAATATGCTCTGTTGGATGTGAAACATCAGTGCACATATATGACAAAGTGCAAATGTATTGAGGGAAAAGTTAGGCATAAGAGGAATCAAATGCAGAATGCAAGAGAGAAGACTACATTGGTTTGGACATGTGATTCGTATGATTGAGGACAGCTGTATAAAGAAATGCCAATCACCGAAAGTAGACAGTACCTACAGAAGAGGGAGACCCAGGAAGTTGTAGGATGAAGCAGCAAGGACCAATCTCAGGATGTTGGGCCTCATGGAAGAAATGACAATGGACTGAGATGTCTGGTGATATGAAGTTCTTGAGAAGACCTGCCCACATCAGCAAAACTGAGTTCTAAAAGTGCTGTGTGTCCAACCTACACTTTCTCACACACTCTACCACAAAAAACCAAACTACATCTCTTCTCTTCCTCACATTTCCAATTCATGCACTAGGCTTACCTCCCACTCTCCAATCTTGTCCTCTTGGCCCTGTGCCACTGTATCATTGCTCTCCACTAGCTTCCAACCTGTGTGTTCCACTCACACCCTGTCTCACTTTATCATTGTTATCTGTGAGCCCACAAACTATGTAACAATAAAACTTTTTCGCACACCTTACCCCAACAAACCAATCTACATCTCCACATCTCTTCCTCACATTTCCTCCTTCATACATTATGCTTAGCTCCCACTCCCCAATCCTGTCCTCACGGCCCTATTCCTCTGTATCATTGCTATTCAGTAGCCCCTTCCCCTGACTGTATATACATCCAGGTTTTCACCATTCACTACCCCACTTCACACTCTTTAATTATGCTTTCTTCACAATATATGCTATTTATATCATGGAGTTCGAACCTCAAGGCACTTGCCACCATCTACATCTCTCTCTTCCTTTACTCAACCATCCCATTTATATTCTGATCTTTGTCCCTTGTGAGTATGTTTGGCTCTTTGCCACCATCTTGTTGTCTCCCACTCTCTCTCTCCTTTTTCAGCACTTTTCTCAGGTTGGGTAACCATGTATTTCCTTTGTGGCAGCACACCTGTTTCTTTCTTCATTCCTCATCTCTCTCTCGCTTTCTCTCTGTTTCTCTCTCTCTCCGGCTGGGTAACTTTGTACCTTCTCTACAGCAAGACACCTGTTTCTTTCTCTCTGTCACACTAACTTTCATCATCCGACTCAAGATCACCTCCTGCAATGCCCCCTCCGCTCTCTTGCAAGTGCTTGGTGACCCTGTCAGTACAGGTGCCATTAAAAGCATCCAGTCCACACTGAAGTGGTTGGTGTTTGGAAGGGCATCTAGCTGTAAAAACCTTGCCAAAACTGAGCTCACCTATACTTGAGCCACATAAAAAGCACTAAGTTCACTCTGTTGAGTGGTTGGTATTAGGAAGGGCATCCAGCTGTAGAAATCCTGCCAAAACAGTTACAGAAGTCTGGTGCGGGCTTCTGCCTGGCTTGCTGTCATCAAACTGTCCCACCCATATCAGCATGAAAGGCAGACATTAAATGATGATGATGATGATGATGATGATGATGATACTCATTCATAAACAAACTTGTGCATGGAATTTCATTTTATAAATTGATCACATACTACACAGAAGACTAATGAAAGTATATCACATATATATATAAAATATATGGTATTGTTTGTACCTGAAGTTTAGGATGTGCATAGAATTCATTTAGAAAATCTAAAACAGTATCTGCCTGTAAAGTTGTTGTACAAACAACCACATGTTTTTCTGTTTGTGCCCGATGACTACTGTATGTCCCACCCTGTTTTTGTCTTTCTATCCATGTATAAGCGAGCTGCTCGAACTGAAAAATAAAGAATTTATAAATCAATTGATCAAATTTCCATTTTGTAGAAATATCTAGAAATACACTGATAAGAATATTATTTCTGTACCAACAACATACAATGAACAAATTGTGTATCATCATCATCATCATCATCATCATCAATGCTGCCGCAGATGACAATAATAATAAAAGAAAATTAAATGTTACAGATAAATAGATGGTTTTCAAAGAGTCAAGTTAATTCATTGATATATATAGATATATATAGATAACTAAGCCTATGAAAATAAATTACAATTAATACTTAAAGAAATTACTTAGATATGAGTTGTTTAATATGCATTAAAAGAAAGAAATTCCAGAAAATGTTTGCACAATAATAAATCTCCAAATTATGAATTAGTATTAACATAAAATATAAAATAATAATATCTTACTTGTCTAGGAAGTACAATCAATGTTGTACAAATCATTATAATAACAAATAGTTGACTGGGCCAGATATCAGGACTGATATCTCCATATCCAACTGTTGAGAAAGTAACTATAACAAACCAAAAGGCTTGGAAGAGATCTAATTGTTTAACCCCACCTCGCTGTAGGTGCTGTATTCCACATGCACTGCAACAGAAAAAAAATATATATATATACATACACTCTATGAAAATAAATTTAAATTGTTGTATTTTGTTATAATAAAAATAACATAATTTTTTGTGCTTTCATGAATATTATGTTACAATATACAGTGGTCATAACAAAGTGATTTACTAACTGTTCCCATAACTCCAGTGGAGTAGGTGAGATGCTGTTATTGATATGTCATACATATAATTGTGGCTGGAAAGAGGCATTCTTTCTGAAAAACCCTATGGGAGGATTGCAACCCAGTACTGGGTTTATATTTAATTTATAAAGGGAAGGTTACAACAAAGTATTGCAAACAAATGGAAAACTTTTAATTGATGTAAAAATATGCAATGGTGAGTACCTATTTTAAGTTAAGCATAGTAAGCTAGAGAGGAACACTATTGTAAGAGATACTCAAGAGTTTTCTATAGTTAGGTGAAAATGTAGAATTAACTATAACTGAACTAATTTTTGGTAGAATTAAGTATTTAGCCAAGAATAAAATTAATTGCAGAAGCAGATATGAACTCATGACATCTCAGTTAGAAATTCAATTATCTTTATTTCCCTTCAAATAATTTTAAACTATTGCAAATAATACAAACAAAATTATTTTGAAAATGTAAAACAGTTATTCTAATTTTTATTGGAATGTTGTAAACCACACCTTAACATCCAGCCCCACATCATATATCCGCATCACTCATCTGCCAATTTCCCATACCACTTTCACCTATGTTTCTTTCACCCATACCTTTATCCCTCTTGCTTTCTACACCTAGGCTTCTATTGTTCATCTCAGTCATTCCTTCCTTCTTTCAAGTATGACAAAGAATGGCAATGAATCTCTTCTGTTCATTACTCCTTGCATTCTCTCCCGCATGCTTTTATTACATTGCATTCTTTCACCCATGCCTATTGTTTATCTCTCACTCGCACCCTCTGCTTCTCACTTTCCATTGGACTATACTTCTGGTGTAACTGAAGATAGCAGTGGATTTCCTCTGTTGACCCAGTCCCCAAAACTCCTTTGTGCTATTCACTGGTACAAGACCTACTTATTTTTAATATCCACTGCTGCCACCCTCCTCTGATCCATCATGTAGCCTAGGTATAAGAGAGTACATTGGACTACTTGTGTGCAGTACATCCAACTTTCACCCTATCTTCCTCTAGTGACCTCTATCATCCCATGTCTTATTACTTTTCTCACACACATCTTTCTCACAGGCTTCTTTCATTGCTTTCATTTTGAGTCATGTAGATTTTGTCATTCTTTTGCCAGCTCAGTCACACTGCACTGCCTCCGATAAAAATACCTATTTCAAAATATAGAGTACTCCTATTGCTCCACTTCATATCACACACCCCTCTCATCTCTATCTTTCATGCTTCTATCACTTATGCTTCTCACTCTGTAAAGAAACTAGTGAGTGAGCAGAGGCATGAGGTTGTGAGGTTCATTTAGTGGTGTTGAGTACATGGCTACCTCTCTAATGCTGATGCATGCAAAAAACATCCAGTACCCTCTTTAAAGTGGTTGGTATTAGGAGAAGCATCCAGCCATAGAAAGAAAACCAAAAATGAAGCATGTATAATATGAGGTCTTCTGGTCCTGCTATGTGAGCAATATCTTTAAATACAAGCTGACTCTGACTATAATGACCCAGCCAAGCCATGGAAAGTGGATGTAAAACACTAAAGATGATGATAATATTAAAATGTCATAAACTTATCGGTTGATTATTTAATTTTTTTTCGTGTGTGTTGTAATTTAATTACATAAATAAATCAGGTATTGTTGTTTTCTGCTCTATGATATTTGCTAAAGAGCAAAAACAGCATTTTTTTCTTTACTACATTTTTTCCCATGCTTATTGAGAAAGCCAAACTATAAAATATTTGATTACATCAGTATTGACATTTGGAGCTCACAGCAATGTGTGCAAAGAAATGTTAAAAAATACAGCTAAGTGTTTCACTAGAAACTCTGCAAAGTTTATGCAAAGCAACTATCTAAACTACCTTAACTACAATTACTTTTCTTTTTATCTGGTGTTATGTTTATGTCCTTCACTTAGATAAAGATTATTTGAGGTACGATATTCTAAGGCTAAGATACTGGACAGCTGACCAAACAGATGTAAGACTCAAACATTTCAGATCTCTTCAAACTAGTGGCCATACTGGGGCTTAAAATATAATAAGATATTTTGAATTTAGGGGAAAAAGAATAAAAGGATATTAAAAGGAGGTCAAAGTCAACTTAATTAAACCAAGTACTTAACTGGTACTAATTTTACTATTTCCAACAGAATAGAAGGAAAAATTGACTTTGGCAGGAATTGAACTCAGAATGTAATGAACCATAACTAAATAGATAAACTTTTCAATTACTCCCATCCTTTCTTCTAAAATGTGTGTAGTCATGTAGCTCCTCTACAGTAAGAAACCTGTTCTGCTCTAGCCCCTTCTCTCATCTCCTAGCACAAAGCTTCCCCCTTTGGCTCAAGGCAGAACCTGACTGATACTTATTTTATTGACTAGAGTAAAAAATAAGCATTGGTAATATAAAAGATGCAAAGAAATACCACAGAAATCTAGTGTGTTGTTCTACCAGCTCTGCTACAAAATTATTACTTGAATAAGAACTAATTAAAGAGCTTTTCCCAAACAGAGATGCAATACTGATGATGATAAACAATAAACTGGTATGGTTCAAATTCTCAAATAAAGATATGATAAATGAATTGCATGTATACAGACCTTGTAAATACCAAACAAAAGAATGTAGCACATAAGATCATTAACTGCTGTCCGAGAGCTGATTGAGATTTCTGCATTACACGGTGGAGATCATTCTATTTAAAGGAAAAATAAAAACAGATAAAAGAAAAATGCAATAATATATTAAACTATATCTTTTATTTTAGATAACTACTGAATAATTTATTAAAGGAACTAAAAAAAATAAATGGATATTCATTTTTGATTGTCATATGATGCCTTGCACCAAAATGTATACATAGATATACAGACACAACACATACATACATACATACATAAATACCAATGAATAAAATATGTAGTTTCTAGTAGACCAATCACTGATTAAACATCTTTTTCTCTCTATATATATATTTAACCCCATTTCCATCTCTCTAAACCACTATTCCCTCTGTATATATACATATTGTGTGTGTATGTATGCATACATTTTATCGCATTTTTGTTACTTCTCTGATACCAAAGGTTTCCTACTGACAGTGATCTGCATTTTTCCAATCAGAATTCATAATACAAATGACATTATGCCATTAATACTGATGAGAGAAATACTAGAGAAGTAATAAAGCTCCTACTGAAAAGAATTGTTCCTCTACATTTCAGATGTTGAGTATTCATTCTTCCAGTTCATTATCATCATCATCATCATCAAACATAAAAATGTACACACACATACACGCACGCAAGCATGAAACTTGAGTCGTGAGAGAAACTTTTGAGTTCAGTTTTAATATGTATTGAGCACATGTTTATTTGTGTGTGTGTATGTGTGTGTGTGTGTGTGTGTGTGTGTATTTGTGTGTGTGTGTGTATATATATATATATATATGAACAGTGGGTAAGTAGTACTACAACCTCTAAAATAAAGTGAACTTGTTATAAGTTAAACTCTGAAGCCTCATTGTGTTAGAAGCCCAGTCATGATCTATGTATACTGTGGTTTGCTGCCAATGGATAAATAATATAGGGCCTAATACATAATTTCCCCAGGATCTTATAGTACTGCAAAGACAGCTCCAGGTAAAAGTGTATTAGTAATTGTATGCATATGGAATAGTGGGGCAGTGTTTAGAATAACAGCTTAAGTTTTCAAAGGTAAAGGCTAAGGGGTGCTGAGATAGTCTGTATATATATGTATGTATGGAATGTACTTTGGTTTGATAGATGCAACTATTTTCATAGAGATGAAGAAAATCCCACCTAAACCTAATTATGAGATGTACTTTAGTAAGAGAAGTTGATTATCTGTGGCTTGCTAGTCATTGCAAATTCTTCACATTCAAGGTCTACATCATGTTACCATGTGGTATTGCTTTCCAAACGCAATCCTCTTGCTCCTTTTTCTAAGGGAAAAAATTGTGTCAACAGGTGTAAAAGCTTCCTTAATTTTGTTCACTTCACTCTTAAATTAGTAACTATGTTTTTCGAACAACCATTTTTATTGCTAATTAAGTCAGCCAGGTATCAGCCAGGTATTTGAAGAAATTTATCTCACATGTACATTTCCTGCTTAGATTTATAAATTTATGTAGGATTAGGTAATAATATATCACTTCACAGCTGTTTGTTAGTCTTGTATTTGTTCCATTACAATACAGAAATATTCTTCATAAAATATTATTTAGAATTAATCAGGTTAGCTCAAAACAGACTGAATACCTTAAGGCATGTACTTTGGTATTTCACAACTGTTATCAAAATTGACTCGTTCTTTCATTTTATCACAGCTAAAAGAAATGTCAGTGGTATACGTTAATGAAATGGATGCAGAATAATTATTACACTTAAGTAAAAAAAAATTTATGAGGAAAAAATTAAGCGATTTTTCACTGTTCATATTCTAGACACAATAATTGACTCTAAGAAGGCAATCAGCTGTATAAGCTTTAATCCAGACTATTGTTTGGTGGAAAATGTAGATAGACAGACATCTCCTGCATGTGCGGATATGAATAAACAAATTATATATATATATATATATATATATATATATACACATATATTGGATTGATCCATAAATAATATATTTTTTCAATTGCATGAGCTAAAAGTCAGAGGGGGACAGATTAAACTACCTGCATCAACTTGCTATAAAAACAGGTAGCAATTTTACCTTGTAGTTATTCTTACTGCAAGTTTGTCGTCTGGTGAGTTAAAGTTTAGTTGAAGTTGGATTATTGGTTGAAGTTTCTGCTATTTGAATTATTGTTGTTTTGTGCTGCTTTAGCAGCGGTTTCAAGTTGGGCTTTCTCTCAATTTCATCAAGAGCTAGCTATAGCTAAAAGTTATTTGGACCTTAGTGGAGGAGCAAATGGTTATTGTGATTGAAAAGATGGATGAATTACTGAAAAAGACGAGCTTCACTGAAACAGCAGAAGTAAAGAAGAAAGAGGTGAACCTAGCAAATATCAAAAGAGACGAAAAAGGGCATGCAAAGTGGGTGGTGACATTAGGCTGTCACCACCCCAGAAGAAAATAGAAGAAATTAATAGAAATACCGTGATATACAAAGTCTATTTGGTATAGAAAGGAAAAATCAAACACATGGAAGAAAGAATTTTAGAAAAGGCATTATGTTCAGTCTGGCCAGACATTACATATCTAGCCAGAGGGAATAAGTATGGAACTAACATAGTCCACTACAAAACAGAAGAAAAAGCGAGAGAAAATGCGGTAAAAACAATAAAGACAGATAAGGTGGTCCTTCTACCAATTTATATGGAAAGAAAGACACCAAAGATAAAGATGAAGAGAATTCCACCGGAAATTGATGTGGCTTGGGTCGTGGCAGCTGTTCTCCTGGAAAGTGGAGAAGTAGCCATCCTCCAAGCCACAAAAATGGATGGCTCGGTTTGGAGAGGTCAAACGTTGGAACTAATCATACAGGCAGAAGGGGAGACACTAGAAAATTTTGCAGAGACAGTATGGATAGGAGACCTGGGGTTGAAAGTGTGGGTGGAGGGCAGGACTCTGCATTGTTTTAAACGTGGCCAAAAAGGCCACATTAGAGCACGCTTCCTTCAGCAGAAGCAGACAGAAGAAAGAATACCAGAAAAGAAGCAAGAAGTGGAAAAAGAAAAACAGATTGGAAGATTGCTGAAGAAAAAAAAGAAATAGTATACTGTGGAACCCCAAACCTTACCCACCCCACCCATACCCTCTGCGATCCACCCCCTCTCTACGGACACCAAACCCATAATAAAGCACAATAAAGAACAAAGAGTCCCATTCCCCACAAATTGAATTATCGACAAACAAAGAAAGCGCGGAACTAATTCAAAAAGTAACAAGCTGGAAACAGCTAGATTTGTGAACACTGAAAAATATCATGAAACACTAGGGTGGCACATGTGTGTTCTCATCTCAGAAGTACAAATGGAGGAAATCAAAAAATATAAAAAGGGTGTGAAAATGAGGAGAATTCACGAGGTCATAAAAAAATACCGGACAATATTGAATGTGAGGTTCTGCTGGAAAAATATGGATTCAACGTGAAGAAAGGACTCCAAAAGAGTAAGTGACATTCTTGTGGTGGGGAAGGCAACTCACTTGCATTTTTTCATTTCATTTTCATTTCATATTATCATTTGTATAATTTTATTTTAAGTTTTGTGTTATATGTCCCCACATGCCTTTGTGTTATCCCATCTATGTTGGCCCCTTTTGGGCAATAAAAAATCAACTTATTCTTACTGCAAGTTTCTGGTCATTTGAACATTTTTCCAATGCTTCCTGTGTTAATTGTTGGATTGTTGTATTGTTGCAGTGAGTTGCTGTTGTTTTTACAAGTGTTTTTTGTTGAAAAACTGTTTATTGCTTTGTTGAAGCAGCTTGTTTTCAATTCCCCCCTGCGGGGGAATTATGGTTGAATTGTACGGCTTTGAGCTAATTCTGTGGGGCATAAGCCCAAATTTTTCTGTGTTCGGCGTTTTGCTGCAAATTGCGTTTTGATAAAAAGGAAAACAACATCATGGCATCACCATTGAGTTCAATGGATTCACCAAATGAACCAATTATCAATATGCCTGTTTTCGTAACAGGTGAAGAAGAAAAATCATCAGCGGTGTTGCCAAATAAGTTAAACTTTGCAAAGGCAGCAGGAAAGGAGAGAAAAATTAACACAGAGTAAAGTAATTTAAAAAAGTTTATGTCTATGTTAAAAAAGGAGGGGACAGAAATACAAGTAGCACCTCCAACAGAAACAATAGAGCAAAAAATAGGAAAAGAATCATCTACAAAACTTACAACGTTGAGAAAAAAATGAATAGATAAAACAGAAGGAAAATTTATTGAAAAATGCCTCAAAACCATATGGTCAGATATAACATACATGACAAAAGGAAAATGATTTGGAAATGTTGGTTCACATCAGAGGAGGTGGCCAGGCGGCACTCTTCAGAAACTTTAAGAACCGAGGAGATGGTTCTTCTTCCCATATATATGGGAAGAAGAACATTGAAACATTGGCAAATTTTTTCTGATCTGCTTTCCCTCTGGCTAAATAAACCTGTCTCCTAGTTTCTCTTTTGGCAGTCTGATACAATTCCCTGCTACCACCATTCTTCCAGTCCTTCCAAGCCTGTTTCTTTTCTCTAATAGCCCAGTCAACAACATTGTTCCACCACCACATTATTTTGGGTTGAGAGGGGACTTGTATATATATATATATATATATATATATATATATATTATATTAAATTAGAGACAAAACCACTATTAGGCAAATCAAATAATGAAAGACTTAAGCCAATACATATGATTAATTTATATTATTTAAATATGTATCAATTATTAAAAAATATAATTAATATCCTAATAATTGTTACATATTTAAATAATATAAATTAATCATATGTATTGGCTTAAGTCTTTCATTGTTTGATTTGCCTAATAGTGGTTTTGTCTCTAATTTAATATATATAATATTTTACTATAAAATTGGATTCAATCCTAAATCTGATTTTTCCCTGTAAGTTTGGATTTATTCCCTAATATTTATTATATATATATATATATATATATATATATATATATATATATATATATATATATATATATATATATATATACATACATACATACATACATACATACATACATACATACATACATACATATATCATGTTTAATTCTAGATACTATGTTATAGTGATTTAAAAATGAAAATAAACATTGATATGATGACATATGGACCACACAATTAGTTAATATGAATAAAAGAATTGTGAAAACTGACAACAATGGCTACAGTGAAATTTGCAGTTGGTTTTGTAGTTACTATTGGTTTTTCTAAATCAATGAATACCTGTTTGAATAGTAAAATAGATGCCTTGTTACTTTGGTTACTAATCTTTAAACTATCCATTTCCTATACATTTTGCCAGTTGCTTTGTAGAATTTATAATATTCTGGAATGTACTTAATGACTTCTTTTTCCTTTCTAAGTCTGTAGTGATTGAGTTTATTAATTATAAACATCAAATATGTTTTTTTTAATTGGATTATTGGTCTTTTAATTAACCTTATGCCTGCTATAATGAAAGGAAAATAACCTTTAATCCACAACTGAATTCAGTTTGAAAATAAATCCTATCTATAATCCCATGGATATTAGCAAGATATCTTTTAAATTATATTCAGTGTCTGGCTGAAGTAAACTTTATTCCAGTATTCCATTTCTAAAATATATTAAAGAAAATAATTTTGTGATCTGATGCTGATGTAATATTTTATCAATTGTTTTATACAGTTTTTATCACAAACTTTCCTAGCAGTGAATGTGTCAAACATATTTAGAAAATTCAGGTTCTATAAATATATCCTATAACATCATCAAAACTTCTTTTTTAAAAAAATATTTGTACAATCAATAGAAAAATGAAATTGAAAAATATAATCTAGCTAGAAACACAACTGCATCCAAAAAAAAAAAAAAAGTGTTTAATTAATTTTTCTTGAATAGGAAATATTGTTTTAAAGAAACATACAAACATATTTTGCAAGGCAGATTTTGCAAGCCAGCAGTTGAAAAATACTGGGATAAAAAGGTTCCGTAACTGAACACTAAATATCTGCAAAATAAGAGAAACAAAAATAAATGGCAATAAGAAATATTTTACCAAACAACTCAAAGATATATAATTTTAATAGGTATGATAAAAAGGTTCATTAAAACAAAATCAATATATTCCAATACCATTAATTAGAAATTTTATCACATGCTTTCCTAATAACTTTGTGTCCACATTGACTTTAAAAGATATGCAAGTAAGGTATGTGATGAATACTAACTTCATCGTTAATTAATTGTAAACTGAACAATAAAATGTTAATTAAAAAAACTTTCAATCAACTTCTAATTTTTCCAAAAGAAATTTAATTTTTCATGAAAATTTTTCATGAAATATTATCTAATTTGACATTTTGCCTTCAACTTAAAGAGAATTGAGATAATTAGCAATAAAATAGCTAAAATATAGCGAATTGTAATTAATGGGTCAGTTTTAGTTTTATCATTTAATCTTTTATAATCTAGAACTACATAAGGGTATTCAAACCTAAAATATACAATAACTCCCCTGTTGAAACATTTGGATATAAGGATACCAGTATCTACATAGGCCAAAAGATGTATAAGTTAATCAGTAATGTAAAAAGAATTCATAATTATTACCAATTTCAATACTCTTTTACGAACTAATAATTTCAATCAAGATCACAAATCTGTGTGAAGAAATTTGGAATCAAACAATCCCAGATTTGATTTCACTGAGTGTTATCTTAGACAATGTTTTGAACTGTTTTAACTGAAGAAAGGTTTACATTATGGATGTATTTCCTATTATATATAATATGCAAACCTGAAACATACATATTGAACTATTTTAGAATATTACTATTTGGATTGACTGCATTATTACAAGTTATACAACTTGATACCAGTATAAACTAGGTGGTTGAGACTTCATTTATATAAATATTTATACATATACACACATATACATACATGCATACATACATTTCCACTATTGCACTTTTAAATCAAAAGTCTTTTTCAAGAAGGTCTCTACAAGTAGTTACAAGCATTATCCTTCCCCTCTAAATTAGTAAATACTAAATAACTGTTTCCTACTCTCATAATATCAACAGAAATATATTTAAGTTTGTGTTTTTATATATTATTTTTTTAACAGATTTTTATACTAATTCTTTAATAGTGAATTATATGGAAGTTGTAATATAGAAAACAGCCACATTAAATTTCACTTTGAAATCTAATACTTGTTTTCATTGTAAGAAACATCTCTGGCACACTATTTTGTAATGTTTAATAAATTATTACATGAATATATTATTGAGATATAATGCTTAGCTCACTTCTGAATAATTTAAAAGGTGTTTGCATTGTCTTTGCTTTACTGTCAAAGACTACCTAGTTTCCATTATCAGCACTCAAAATGTTTGATGAACAGCATCTGAAGACACTCTGGTCTTTTACAAAGCAATTAACTAAATTTCTATTTCATATGAATTTGACATTAATTATAAGCTCCTCATTTATGATAAATTTCCTGGTTGTTGATCATATGACACTTTCTGGTATGCTGACAACAATATTGTTTAACAAGGCAAAATATTTGACAAATATGTTTGCAGCTGTTTCAATATGAACGGAGTCAACCTTGATAATAATTGAAACTACATTGTCCATTTCAGTTCTATCAAGAATTTCCTATGCTATAACAATTTCTCTTCTATAGTCACTGTCTCACAAGCGAGAATTTTATTTTATAACTGAAATATGTTCTATTGTGGTTCAAAATGCTTATTATAATAATCAGGTATGTGTGGCTGTGTGTAAGAAGTTTGTTTCTGAGTTCAGTCCTACATGGACCCACAGCTGCTTGACATTTGGTGTTGGTTTGTTTACATCCCCATAACTTAGCAATAGAATAAGCATTACGCTTAAAAGAATAAATACAGGATCAATTTGATTCATCATCATCATCATCGTTTAACGTCCGTTTTCCATGCTAGCATGGGTTGGACCATTTGACTGAGGGCTGGTGAACCAGATGGCTGCACCAGGCTCCAATCTTGATCTGACAGAGTTTCTACAGCTGGATGCTCTTCCTAATGCCAACCACTCCGAGAGTGTAGTGGGTACATTTACGTGTCACCGGCTCGGGAGCCAGTCAGGCGGTATTTGGCAATGACCTTGCTCAAATCACTTTACACATGCCACCGGCACAGGTGCCAGTAAGGCGATGCTGGTAACGATCACGCTCGAATGGTGCCTTTTATGTGCCACCGGCATGGAAGCCAGTAGCACATAAAAGACACCATTCGAGTGTGATCGTTACCAGCATCACCTTACTGGCACCTGTGCCGGTGGCATGTATAAAATGATTCGAGCGAGGTCATTGCCAGTATGGCCTGACTGGCCCCCGTGATTAAAAAAAAACCCTTCAAAGCAGTGGTTCTGCATGACTGCAGCCCAATAACAGAAACAAGCAAAATATATATTTAGCACATAATCTGATAATTTTGAACTGAACTAAAACAAATTAGTTTGAAAAATATGCTTAGGCTTTGGATTTAAAATATCTGTGAAACAACTTGTACTTTCAATACTTCATAGTACTCATTAATTTCTTGAAATGATTTCTTCAAGTGGTGGCTGTAAGTTATTGACAACAGAGAAGCCACAGTCACTTGGAGAATAGCAAATAAAGGAAAGCAAAAGAGAGAGAAATACTCAGCAGTTATTTATTTGTATTTCATGTTCTATGAGAAAAAAAACCCCAGAAAACAAAACATTGAAAGCAAAACCATTAAATTGTACAGTGTAGTTTATTATAGGCAAACAATTTAAACACTATAATTGTTTTCTCTTTTAACAATACACATCTTGTTGTTCTTTATAATGTTATATGATTATACAACTGACAAGTTGAAATACTTAGCTCTATTTTGTTTATTATAGGATTGCATTCTGTAATAAACATATCTTCTTGCTAAGAATTTACCATGAAACTAGGCATTTATTATATTAAGCTTACTTAACTATTATAATTTTAGTTGAGGAGTGACAAATGGGAATTTGAATGTAGTACTTTCTATTTAGCAGATGAATGAAAGTGAATCAAAAAGAAAGTTCGATATCAAAAGCTAGAAGTAAGCCATAAGTTGATGGTGGAGGGTACGTGTGGTATAAAAAATCAAACAAGAATTCAGAAAAAATCTTTAGGTTACGTATGTAAACAGTGTGCTTCATGGATGTGGAGACACAAATTATTGTAGTTCTTCCTAAGATATTTGAAGTGATGTATTATATACTGAACTACTAGTATAATGTTTTCTTTCAAAGTGGAAGAAGTTTATGAAGATCAAATCCCACTGTGCTCCTCTTAGACTCCTACTAAGTAAAGCAAATCATTCCTTCATTCATTTTACATCTGTTTTACCATGCTAATATGGGTTTGAGGAATACACATTATTGAGAGATTGTTTCACAGTTGGATGCCTTTCTGTTGCAAACTCTTGCCTGTTTTTTTTTTAATGTAAGAGATTTTTCATTCCACTATTCTTCAGTATTACAGAGCTAGTGGATGACTTACTGACTGAGAATTGTCAGTAAGTAACACTGTACCTCTGCATTTTTTATGTAATATGTAAGAAGTAAATATTCACACAAACACATACATGCATGCATGCATGCAAACAATCACACACACATACATGCATACACCATGGGCTTCTATACAGTTTTTCCCCACCATATTTGCACACAAGGTATTGATTGACCTAGGGTTATAACAGAAAACACTTCCCCAAAGTATCATGCAGTGAGACTAAACTTAAAACCATGTGGTTGAGAAGTGAACATCTTAACCACATGGTCATGTCTGTGCTCATTATAGTTTTACACTGTATTTTGGCATGAGTACACACAACAACCACACACTTCATACTCATTCATTCATTCATTCATTTTACAGGGGTTTTTTCTGTGCTAACATGGGTTAGATGAATATATTATCAAGGAATTGTTTTACTGCTTACTTGTTTTTAAGTTATGGATCTTTTATATCACATGCCTTAGAGGGCATACACACACATGATTGGTTTCTTTCAGTTTGTCTCCCAAATTCATTTACAAGGCTTTAGTTGACCTGGGGTTATGATAAAAGACATTTTTTTGAGATGCTGTGAAGTGGGACTGAACTCAAAACCACATGTTTGTGAAGCAAACTTTTTAATCATGCAGCTGTGTATATATGTGTGTGTGTGATTAAGTGTGAGTGTTTCTTGCTCCTTATCTTGAGGAGAATCGTTCCAGTGCTTGTGTGTCCATGCTTAAAATTTAATATTGATGATGAAAATTTTACTAAAGAATATTGAAGTTTGTGCTTATAGAAATATTCAAAGTAACATATGTAGTATCAGTAAATGCCTCATGATTCAGTACCATGAACTGCATTGTCAAGTCAACAAATTTTTATATACTTGTTTTATCAGCATAGAATGGTTTTGTTTGTACAGTTGCTAAAGTAACGGTTTGTTCCAGCCATTTTTATATCAAAGTGGCAAAAATAAACATTGATTTCGATATGAAATGAACTGATGCGTCTCAGGTGACAAATATTTTCAATAAGTACTCTGTCTGAAGGGAATATGTTTATAGTTGCTTGCTTTTTTAAATTGCTTCCAGTGTTGATGTCTACTGATGTGAAATATATTTGCTGCATCAATGATTCCATAAATGTGAAAATGGCAGCAGCAGCAAATAATTAAGTGTTTGGATGGGAAGATTAAGTTCTACGTGCATTGTCAAATGCTTCTTAGATATGCAAATGAAGCATACAGTTCCTTACTCCACTCTATAATTCTCTGAGTATTGATAGCCTTGTAACGTCTAAATTTCAGGGAAGCATTCTGTTTAGCAATCAGTACTTAAAAGAATTCTCCTAATGTTTGTCTAAAGAGACAGTCTCATTAACTTTAGCAGCTTTAAACCCCAAACTTTTATATCAAGACTAAGTATCGTTATCACACATCATAAAATAAAGTACCTTATTGGCTAAATATATGCGTTTTATGAGGTTGCTATACATAATTATAGATGTTTGCAATAACTAACTATAAATTGCAAATATTGGACATGATTGGCAATGATTGCAACTAAAATCAATAAAGACTTTAAGCTAATAGATAAACTAAATACCTTCAGCATTAATTATGTTCCATGTCAACAGCTTAATATCATATAAGCAAATTAGGAAAGTATATTAATGACACTTTCACCTTTGATGAAAAGTGAATGCATTTAACATTCTAAAGATTCACTCTTAGAATTTATCCTCCCACAATTTAAAGTATCTTTTTATATAAGAATTTAAAAATCACTATATTATAAACTTATTCCTTCTCTTTATTTTAGGAAATATTTGTATTTAACATAATTACACTTACTTTGGATTCTGAAATACACTCTTCATTTAAACCAAATAAGATTTAGCAAATATATTTTAAAATAAAAATAACAAAAATACTTTTTAATGCACAGCTCATTATTAAACCAGTTTTCTTTAACAAAACTTATTCTGATCCATCCAATTTACTGAGGAGTATTATTCTCAATTTTGTATATATCAGTTCAACTAGTCTGAATATAATCTGACGAATTTAAATGAAAGCTCTTTCAACCATATGTGGCATTTCTCTCCCAATCAATCTAATTTGCCAATTACATTCCTCAAACATTTTACTTTCTATATTTAATGTCAGTTGGCTCATTGAAAAGCTTATGATTTTAAAAACTAGCACTGTACCTTTTATGCAATGAAATAACTAAGTAGTTATCACCTAAATAAAAATATAGTGATATTGGCAGAAAAATAAAAAAACATATAATTAACTACACAATTTAAAGAAAAAAATTTAATTTAGAAATGGAAAAGAAATATTTGCCTTAGCACAATATAATTAGTCATTATATTTTCAATAGAAGCTTAAGACAAAACTTACTGTGATGAGAAAGGGCACTGTATTTATTAATTCTAAGATGAATTCCACTGACAGAATTTGTTGTAATATATTACCCTTAAAAGTATAATGAAAACAGAAAAAAATTAATCATGTTCAGAATGCAAATATTAATAATTAAATATACGTTAACATTCATGTATATTACTTTAAGAAATTCTATTTTCAATTTCATTTTTAATTTCATATATCTTTCAAGCTTTAATTATTTCAAAATAATACATATTATAATTATTAATAATAGTTTTAATTCTAGTTAGATAGCAAAAATATCGATATCAACATCACAAGTAGAAAATATTAAAGAAAACACAAAATTGAAGTTTGAATTATTTAGCAAGCAATTTATATCAAATATGCCACTTACCTTATAACTTAAATACTGAACTAGGACTGTTTCTGTGAGACTAATTGTTGCAACTGTTAACTGGCAAATCCATAACCCTTGCGAGCGATTTACCCAGAATATGTCTTCCCTTAAATTATGGAAATAGAAAACAAATATTTTTCTTTTATATATAAATAAATTTAAAATACAAGAAGTACCCAAATTCAATATAATATACACTACTATTAAATATTATATTTATAGTAAAAAAAATCTATATTCAGTTATTCTTTAACAAAGCCTTCTTATAATTGTTGTCATCATCATCATCATTAATATTGATATGCTTCTTTACATTTCAATCTTGGTTCTTAACAATTCCTAACCTTCTCATTGTTAACCAAATTCCTTCAACAAAATAAGACATGATAAAGATAAAAGAATTTTAATGAATTGCATTTTGATGAATTTTTATCTCCTAAGAATATTGTAGTAAACCATTTTTCTGAAAAATAAAGTTGAAGCCCTAGTATTATCTATGAAGTTGATTTGAAAATATATCTAGAACCACTCCACTTCTTGACTTCAACAAAAGCAAATGTTGCACATTAGGCAATTGAAAATCAATAGCTA
>NC_042997.1:60856347-60868847 GCF_006345805.1 Octopus sinensis
TAAATATGTATTACTGATATCTATTATATTTTTATAGTACTACTGGCAGCCTGTCAGGTGTTATAGCAGTTACTGCATTCTAAAAATGGCTTCATTCATTCACTCAATGCCTTTTTTTCATTCAAGTTAATGTCATATGGTCAGTTCATCACGAAGAAATTGATATTAAACATAAACATCAGTTTGGTATCAAAAGTGAAACAAGACCACTTGCAGTATTCAAACCACACATTGTCACTTGCTGGACAACCACATTACCAATTACACTACATGATGTTCATCATTGTTAACAGTAAATCAAAGTGAGGCATTTTGCTATGTTAGCCATTAAAATATATTATATTTATAAATGGAGTTTAACCTGTTCTGCAATACTAAATAATTATCTTCAGGAGATAAAAATGTCAAGATAAAAAGAGATAAAAATAACACAGTTAAAATAAAATAGCAGTAAAAAAAAAGTTTTGTAAGAGAAGGATTGGTAGATTCCTTTCAGTGGGCCTGTTTCTTTTTTCTATCTCAAATTAGCACTTATAATATCTTCTATTTCTTTATAGTATGAATGATTAGCTAGCCATATGTCATTAATTTGAATTGTATACCTTAGAATAGTAAATTCTATCCTATTAAAAAATATATGCTGTTTTCAGAAAATAGTAACAGTTAAACTTTCAATCACCTATCTCAATTACAGCAAACCATTCCAAAATAAGACTAATAGCTGTCAAAAGAGATTTTTTAAGCAAAGCGATATATTATAAATATCTTTACTACAAGCCTCAGGTTGAATCACAGCCCATTCAAGTGAAGTAGTGCCTGCATAGAGAAAAGGGAAGAAAACCAAATCTGAGATTCTAATCTTACTTAGAAGTTCATCAACTATCTTTTTTCTCATAAGAATATTCCTGCTTAATTCATCATATTCTATGGTTATTAACATGGTTGTTACTCTTCAACTCCCTCAAACAACTTTTTCATATCACTAAATAAAATAGAATAAGAAGGTTTTATTTTATTTCTGTTATCACAATAAAACCATAGTTAACCAGGGTTTACTTCTAATTTAAAACTTGTAGAAAACCAAGAATTTGTTTTTACTTTCTAATATATGCATGTTCTTGATCATAGAAGCCTTTTGTAAAACCAAAAATTTAAAACGTTATTGGAATCAAAAATAATATTTGTACTGTGAGATCATAGGTAAATCAAAAAAGATAACTGAATGTAAACTGCTACTAAGAAAGACATAATTCAGCTGGTTTTTATTTAAGAAAAGCATTGGGAATGTTTTGAAATTAATTATATAGAAAATGAATAGGTAAAAGACTGTCATACTTAGTCAAATTTATTTTTAGTATTAATAATATTCTGCTCTCCTGGTAGAATTTTATAAAGAAATTGTATGCTTGTTTTCTTTTTGTATCATACAAATATATCATATTTGACATTTATTAAATTATGATAATGTTTAATTACCTTTCAAATTCAGAAATAAACAACATAACCAAAAGAATGGAATGAAGCAATTCTCAATAATGACAAAGAGAAAGAAGTTTGCCAACTTCTAAGTCACTCTTTTATGATATAAGAAAAATTTGTTAAAATATCTGAGAATAATAGTCAGTAGAATGAAAAATTCTAGAGATATTTGAAGTAAATGTTAGATACTATATAAATACAAAATAATAAATTGCAATCATAAATTTTTAGTTTTGTTACTGTAGTATATCCTTAATTATTCTTTGAAATAATAATATTTGAAATAATAAACATTTACATTTTGATGAAATTTCTTTGCCAATATGTATCATTTAACTTTAACTTTTAACATAGCTGAGAAACATTTTTTCAAGAAAGAATATAGAATGATTCAAGTAATTAGAAGATACTTGTAACTATCTTCTAATTACTTTCATTTTGTAACAGATATAAAAAAAAAGTTTTAATAATTTAAATAGAACAGTATAAACTTGTCGCAAAGAATCTTGAGTAATATTAAAATAATTGTTAAATATTCTAAATAAAGAACGTTCACCTTAGCTTTATATTAAATTTTGGTTTCAATGCAAATTGAGCCTGATTGATCTGAACAAAATATATTCATGCATTTTAGCTTAGAAATATTGATTTCTTACATTTGGTATAAGTTTTCAGTTAATAAATAAGAGAGATAAGATAATGTGATGTAAATGACTTTATATAGCTACCACCCAGTATGACTTCTGAGTTGTGGGTTCATCTACCATTCAAGAATTTATATTTGTTGTTCAATACATTGTAAAAATATAGTAAATATGTGAATGTCCATGTAAATAACTGCATTGGTTAACATTTGTTAGCATTTTCTTGGAGAGAATTATGTAAAACATATAGCTTTTCTTTATCTAATTAAAACTGTAGCCTTTTCCTTTACTGTCAAAGAGAAGTTACATCATTCTTCAATGTAATAAGTGAAATATTTATTTCAAAACCTGACAGTATCAAGGACTTATGTTTCCATAAATAACATCCATCATTTAAAAACGTTTTATGTGTTTATCGAAAGAGGAAGAGCAATGTCCATTATCTTCTTTGGTCTTCTCATAATTGTGAGATTGATGTAATTGATGTTTGAACATGTGTAAGTAAATAAGAGTGGGAACTGTAAAGTGTATCAAAGTTCAGGGAATGAAGGCTTATGAAAAGTGTTGTGTGGACAGTCAAAGTTATTCTCCACTTCCAAAGTATTTTCCCAGATAGTATATATATATATATATATATATATATATATATATATATATATATATATCATATATATATATATATATATATATATATTATATATATATACATATATATATATATATATATGTATATATATATATATATATATATATATATGTATATATATATATACATATATATATATATATATATGTATATATATATATATATATTATATATATATATATATATATAGATATATATATATATATATATATAATATATATATATATATATATATATATATATAGTGGAATGAGAGAGAGAGAGATTGAAAAGTTCGGTAAGTCACTAAGAGTGATAAAATGAATATTGTTGAGACTGAACACCAAGTTGAATTAAAGAGATCAGAATTTTTCTACAAGTGTCAGTAGTATGAGGTGATGATACTGATGGTATGAAAGAGAATTTGGAGAAAGTTTTGTTGAGTGCAGGCAGCTTGGACTTGGAAGTAGAAGAGGTAGCAAATGTAGTGTTTTTCAGTTGAAGTGTTACTAAAAGACCATCTTTATTCAGAAGAGGTAGGTAAGAGGATAATGCAAAGTAAGTTAAGATCCTCTTTTTAAGGGAGTTGAAATGAAAACTTGCAGTCCATGCAATACCCAAGAAATTCTTTACTTTTCTGAGGATAGTTTTGCACACATCAAAATTGTAAGAGGCCTCCTACAAATGGTGTAGAGGGTATGTATTCTTTGTTATATTGCTTTGAGATACTTTGAGGACAACAAATTAAATCTACCTTCTTTGTAAATCCTGTTCCACACTTTTTGTTCAGGTGTGACAAGAAAACTTATAGCAAAGAATATAAAAAAAAAATAGAACTTAAGATGTTGCTTGACTTTTAAAACTATATGTTTTCACAATTAAATTCAATAACTTTTTTCCATGAATAATATATAACAAAGTTAGATGATACATTAGCAAATTACTTAACATTCTGAAATTAAAAATAAGCATTTATTTAATTTCATTTTTTAAAACAATTAATCTAAAAGAAGTGATAATTATGTCTTTAAGTAGCAAATAACAGGTTAAAAAATTTAAAAACTTTCAAAACAAAATGAAAAAATTTACATTAAATTTAAGGTGCATTTCACAGAAACAAAATTTGGTGAGGAAATGATTGTCTGAAAAGTAAGATATATTTTGGTCCATGAAATAATGTTTTTGTTCACGGATGAACTCACTGCACAGTTGAAAAATTGATTTAGTTTCAAATTTCATAAAAGATTTCTTTATACACATCTAAGTAGACTTTGGATGTTTATATTTAATAGAATTATACATCTGTGTATGTATAAATATATATGCATGTATACATACATAAGTATATACATACACATAAAAAAGCCTGAATTGAAAATTGCTTTCAATAATGCTTTCAGCTGTGCAAAAAATAACTTATTAAATCTATAGTTGAAGAAAATATGTTCAAAATTAAAGTTAAAAGCAATAAACAGATTTAAGAAATAGTTGAAAGGAAACAAGTGCTGATTTTGAAGTTAAGGAGAAATGCATGCAGCTAATTTGAGAAGCTAAAAAATATATCAGTTAGCAGAAAAAAGGCGGCCACATATTAGTTAAATCCAGTATTAGATTTTAGAAATAAAGATAACTTAATGGGAACAAAATAAGTCATATTTATTAATACTGATATGTTTTAGGGATACTGAAAACTATGATTTTAATTATAAATATTATTTCTACTAATTTTACACAAAATTACTGTTGAAATACTTTAAATATTACAACTAGTTTAATAAAGTATATTTTGATTTACTTTTGACTACAGTTCATCTGAATTTACATTGAATCTGTTTCATACACTTAAGTAAAGTGCTAGTTACACTAAAATATTGACAGCATTTTATTATATCATAAAACATTTTAATTATAGAAATATGAAGGAATTAATGAGGAAAAAATCAAGAATATATTGAAAAGATTCAAAGACAGTTGGCATCAACTTGAAAAGATTTAAGTCAAGAAAACGTTTTTCCAGTTATCCATTCACATATAATGTTATATGTGTAAAAAAAGTACGCCAACGCACATTTGAGTATGACATGATATCAGCATGATCCATGCTGTTTGTTAATGTTTTCTAGGTGCCCATATAGTTGTGAACAGTCATTGACACCCACATGAGCCTCCCACTCTTAACTCCAAAATGTGACTGCTGAAGGAAGAAAAGGTTGAAAGGCAAAGTTGACCTTAGTGGCATTTAAACTCAGAAGACAAAGCATCAGAACAAATACAGGAAGGTGCATGGCTTTAACGATTCAGACAATTTGCCTCAATGTAACATATGTAATGAATATTCAGTTTATCTAACAAGACAAATATTAAATTACATATACAGGGGTATATTTTACCACTTAAAGCAATATTACTGTGCATTAATGTGTTCAAAGACTATATGCTTTTGAACTCAGAACTTTGAGCTAATGACACCCTCATTTGTGTGCAGTAATATTAATGGGATATCCCATAATTAATGCATTGATGTGCAGTAATATTTATGGGTTATCCTATAAATAATGTGGTTTTTTTCAATTGCATGAACTAAAAGTCGGAGGGAAATGGGATAAACTACCTGCATCAACTTGCTATAACAGTAGGCAACAATTTTACCTTGTATTTATTCTTAGTGCAAGTTTTGATTTTAAGAGGGCAGTTTGATTTTAACAGTTATTTTTTCAAAGCTATAATGGAAGTGACGAAGGAGCATATTTGGTATATAATGCTTTATGAGTTCAATAAAGGCAACAATGCAATGAAAAGTGCAAGAAATATTAATGCAGTATATGGGAGCTGACAATAAGCATAAGTCAGTGTCAACGGTGGTTCCAGAAATTCCAAGCCAGAAACTACAGCTTAGCCTAGAAGACAAGCCTCATCCTGGAAGATCTGCAGAGCTCAACGAGGATGTCCTGCAAACTCTGGTAGAACAAAATCCCATTGTAACTGTTGAGAAACTAGCAGAGAAGCTAGGATTTGGTCATTCAACAATTCATTGACACCTGCGTGCCATTGGGTATGTCA
The DNA here is from genome assembly GCF_006345805.1 of Octopus sinensis. Classification (NCBI taxonomy): domain Eukaryota; kingdom Metazoa; phylum Mollusca; class Cephalopoda; order Octopoda; family Octopodidae; genus Octopus; species Octopus sinensis. The sequence continues at coordinate 60,862,156 of NC_042997.1, forward strand.
GCAAATTGGGTTAATGTGTTCCTCACAAATTTTCCAAATCTAACTGCGTGCAGAGAGTGAATGTGTGCTCTTCTTTGCTGTTACATCTCATGAATGAACTGTTTTTGAAGTGAATAGTGACTGGTGACAAGAAATGGTTTCTCTATAAAATGTCAAGCACCAAAGACAGTGGGTAGGGAAAGGAGAAATACTGGCGTCCCAGGGTAAAGAAGGTGTTGTTATGTTTAGTGGGATACAAAAGGTTTAGTCCACTTTTAAACCCAAACCAAACGATAGCAAAGGAGATTTACTGTGAGCAGCTTGAGTGGCATAAGTCAGCACTGGAAGGAAAACGACCATCTTTGGTTTCAAGACGAAAGGTGTTCTTCCATCAAGGTAATGCTTGGCCACATACAGTGAGGATAACATTCCAAAGACTGGAGCAGATTGAATGTGAAACAATGCCCCACCCACCATATTTGCTGAACATTGCCCCATCTGATTATCATTTATTCCGCAATCTTCAAAATCATTTGGATGGAAAAAATATGAATTCTGTAGATGAGGTCAGAATAGTATTGGAGGAGCTTTTTCATGCTGGACAAGTGAATTTTGGAAGAGGGGCCTCGCAAGTCTACCAGATAAATGGAAGAGCATTGTAGAAAATGAAAGAGAGTATATTTTAGATTAAAAAAGAATTTTGATTATCTTAATCTTGAAAAATAAAAAAAGTATAAGAAAACTGCATTATTTATGGGATGACTCAATAGCAATGTTTGGTTAGCATAAAAAAAATTAATATTCAATCATCCCACACATACTGTCAGTACTTGACCTTTAACAGTCAGAGATATGTATCAATAGGCAATCAATCCCACTTAGTTTCTTGCTACAAAATCTATTACCTATTTTCAACAGCTTGGTGAACAGAAATGATGTCAAATATTGTGTTCTCTTCCGAATCACAAGGCAACATCTATAGAAAATCTGTGCTATTGACCCACATGTAAGCCCAATATTTTATTCACTTTGCTTTTTACTTCTAGCCATCCATATCATCATTTTAAGATCAGTTTTTTTTTGTTGAAATGAATCAGATCTGTCTTCCATACAACATATGGCAATTTGTCTTCAGAAAGTGTTATCTCTGAGATATCAATACTTCTCAACATCTTGGACCATTCACTTTCCATTATCAAGACATCTCATTTGTTATTTATCAATTTTTACCCTATGTTCACTATAGGCATTTGTTTCTCTTGCATACACTAGACCATGTCTTTCATAGTAGTAGCATTCAGTTCACATGTGCTCCAGCTGTCATGTAATATAACATTACACAAATAATGGACTATATGGTTCATTTCTCTCTAGGTTCTGCAAATTTTCAACATTTACTATATGTTTTACCACTGCAGTAGCACATTTCTTATGCATTTCATATAGGGAGGGGAATCCTTATGTATGGGAAGAATGTAGCATCTACCTGAAGTTTTTTCCATTCTTTCTGACTATCTAGTATAAATTATTCAAACATTCTTTAATTAGATCACCCACTCAAAAAAATAAAAAAATCTCATCGATGATCAGTTCATAGACATCATTCTTTAAGTGCCCTTGTTACCAACTTTTACTATGCATTTAGTACAGTTTTTGTACTCTGTCAATTAACAAGAGGCTTCTGTATTTTCTGAATACATTGTTTGCACTGAGTACACAATACCAGAATCCTATCTATCTCCTTCTTATATACCAAGTAAACTTACTAACACTGATATCTTTTAACTCTCTGTTACTAATTTATACATTTGTCTTGGTCTTTGCACTTTTAGTCTTTTGGAATGTGAAATATTCCAAGTTTGGAACTGTTACTGAAACTCTTTGACAGATTCTGCAATGACAGCCAGTATCCTGTGGGAGCCTTCTCTCATTTCTGACAAGTCAACTGTGAAATGCAGATACTTGAGTTTAGCCAAAAACTTTATTTGCAATTGTCTCACAAAAAACATATCATATTCTAGTATAAACTGAAATTTATCTTATCCAAACTAGATCTATATTGTGATTTTTAAATCATAATGACCTTTGAACTGTTGGCCATTTTCCCATATTTGAAACTATACTATTATGAACTACAATATTGAGCAAGTAACTATCAAACTTTTATATAGTCTAATCTTTTCAGCATTTCAGCAAGTTTGCTTAAGGGACCTGTAACTTTCCATACCTTTATCTTCATAATTAATTTATAAGCTACCCTTAATTTATGTTCTATAGCTGGTCTTTCAAGAACTTCCACACGTACAAAAATTTTCAATCTCATTTCCAGTTCACACTTACAAATGCAATCATAACACACACACACACACAGACACACATGTACATGCATGCACGTGCGCACGCACACGCACACACACACACACACACACACAAAACAAATAAGAACAGTTGTTACACTTTCTAAGCCTAGATGCTCACCTTTTCAGTAACTGCATCTATAAATGAAACTATTACTGTTAAAATCACAGATAAGTTAGTGCAAGCAGTAATAAGATAGATTTTTTTTCTTCCTAGTATCATGGTCTTTGTCCAGAGTTTAAGGAGCTGCTTTAATAATATTAAATTTTTAAAGCTATATTCTTGCATTTTTCACATCTACAAGCCCAAATGATATTCCAGCACTATGCCTCAGACTTCACACCTATACAACTCCAAAAATATTCAAACTTTTTTATTGAAAGGTATCTACTTAAGAGTCCTGGAAAGATGCTAGTGCATGTTACAATCCTGTTGATATAATGGAATCTGCTATTACCTATTATTCCTTATATATATATATATATATATATATATATTATTTGTTTCAGTCATTTGACTGGGGCCATGATGGAGCTCCACTTTTAATCAAACAGATTGATCCCAGGACTCATCCTATCGGTCTCTTTTGCATAACTGCTAAGTTATGGGGATGTAAACACACCATCCTCAATTGTCAAGCAATGGTCGAGGAAGGGAAACATAGACACAAACACACACATATGACGGGCTTCTTTCAGTTCCTGTCTACCAAATCCACCCACAAGTGGAACTGAACCTGGAACCATGTAGTTAGTAAGCAAACTACTTACCACACAGCCATGCCTGCACCTATATATAAATATATATATATATATTTACATGAGGGGGTACTCAAATGTAACTGGAAATGTTCTCTGTGAGACAAGCCCAATGTAGTTCCGGCTTTCACCACTTGATGTGACCCTCAGACCTCAGTCTGCTGACTGGTGGCATCCTGTGGTGCATCTTTATTTTGCAGCACTTCCTCACTATGCATTAATTTTTGCAATGGCTGAAATGAAGGGACAATGTGATTCCATGAAATTCTGTTTTCTGCTGCAGAAAACGGTGGCTGAAACAGTTCTCATGCTTCAAACAGCTTGCAAGGACACTGCTATGACCAAAGCACAAGTTTATGAGGGCTTTTCATATTCTAGGAATGGTCACTTGTCACTTGAAGATCAACCTCATGCAGGATGACCATTGACCTCCCAAACAAATGAAAATTCATGATCCTGGAGAACTATCACTGAACAATTGATAAACTTTTTGATATAACCGGTGTGTCCTGGAGCTCCTCCCAATGAATTTTGAGTGAGGAATTGCAAGTGAAAAGAGTTGCAGTGAAATTTGTGCCTCCCTTGCTCACAGAAGATCAAAAGCAGTCACAACTGAATGCATGTCTTGAACTCAAAGAACAGTTGGAAGTTAATCCGAACCTTTTTTGAAGGTCATCACTGGTGATGAAAGCTAGTGCTACAGCTATGACCTGGAAACAAAGCAGTAATCAAGTCAATGGAAGCATTCAATGTCACTACACCACTAAAAAGTGTGGCAAGTGAAATCCAATGTCAAGAAAATGCTGATTTGTTTCATTGATGCAAAAGGAATTGTCCACACAGCATTTGTTCCTCCTGGTCAAACTGTTAACTAGACATTTTACTTGGCAGTTCAGAAGCATTTGTGAAAGACGGTGAGATGAAAATGCCCCAACCAGTGGCAAAATAGAGAGCAGTGGTTTCATTAAGACCCTGCTCCTTTGCACATTGCCTTGAGTGTGAGACAGTTTTTGACTAAAAATGCCACGAACACACTTACCCAACCCTCCTATTCAGCCAATCTCGCACCCAGCAATTTCCTTTTGTTCTCCTGAATGAAAAAAGCCCTGAAAGGAAACGTTTTGCAGATGTGAAAGAGGTGAAGAAACAAATGATGGAGGCATCACTTCGCATAAAAGGCATCACTTCGCAAGAATTCTGGGATTGCTTCGAACAATGGAAAATGCATCAGGACCAATGAATTGCTTCAAATGGAGAATGCTTTCAAGGCAAAAAACTGTAAATATGTAAAACTAAGTGAGTAAAATAATATTGAAAAATTCCAGTTTCTTTTGGGTACCCTGGCATTTAAAAAGCACCATTTGAACATGGTTGTTACTAGTCCTACCTGCCTGGCCTCTGTGCAAGTAGCACATAAAAAGCACCCACTACACTCTCAGAGTGGTTGTTGTTAGGAAGGGTTTCCAGCTGTAGAAACTTCCCAGAACAGATTGGAGCCTGGTGCAGCCTCCTGGCTTGCAAGTCCTCAGTCAAACCATCCAACTCATGCCAGCATGTAAAGCAAATGTTAAAAGATGATGATGATGATAATATACGTTATGTGTGTGTGCTTTTGTGTGTGTGTGTGTGCGTGTGTGTGTGTGTATATATTTCTATGCACGTGTATTTATAACTATATATATATATATATATATATATATATATTAATGCTGGTTATTGTGTTGAGTCATAATAAAAACAAATCTATAATAAACTAAAGAACTACTTAATACTTTTTGTAAATATAATTTTTATTATTCTTTTACAAGAATAGTGTTGGCAATGATTTCAAAGTTTCATCCTGCACAGTCTTTATCAGACTAGGCAGGGACATCTCTTTTTATCATGAGCATTATACTATAATAATGAGCTGAGCTCTTCATAACAAGCATGATAAACTCCGGCTTATAGTGAACTATTACACCTGCCTCTTTACTTTTCATCAACCATTTGCAGTCTCTCTCTTCTCAAACATTCATCAATAACATCAACAAAATGTAGTTGTTCATTCTGCAAACTGATGAGCCATGAAACTTCCTTTCCTTCAATTTGCTCCTATATTATACCATAAATTTTCATACTTCAATTTATTCAAATCATATTTGTCCTCGTACTTTTCCGCTTTAAAATGATGCAATATATTACAAATGTGTCACACTACATACTACAAACAACACAAATATTCGACTCATTAGCAGAAGACTATGTAATAACTTGGTCACTCAAGTTCAGGATTCATGTCAGAATTGTTGCAACTTTTAATCACAAATTGTAGTCATGATTGGCAAGTAGGGTCTTTATTGGTAACACAATACAACACATTTATCAGACATTTAGTAACTATCAGTTATGAAAGTAAAACCTAAAATAGATCTCACTCTCTTTCTCCTCCTAGTTTTCTCACTTACACAAGTGCAAAGAGAAATGATATGGTAAACTTGGTGATGATATTAAAAAGAAACTGAAATTTAATATGAGAAACATAATTATTAGGATCTTTTAGTCTATATTGCAAGGAAAGTAATTTCCTTTCAGAATGAAAATACACTGTATTAGAAATATAGGAAAGAAGCTTTAGAAGAGCTCAGGGGAACTTTCAATGATCAAAACAAAATGAAGAGAAGATATGAAATTAGAGAAGGTAAGAAGATAGCTGAGAACAAATAATAACTAATAGCATTGGTAGGTTTCAGATTGATCATAGAAATAGTGATAAAAATTTATTTATGATGGGTTAAAATACTGAGATCCATGAAAAGAAATATTTTATATAGAATCATGAAAATAATAGACCCAGCTTCTATTACAAGATAATGTTTATTTAACAATGGTGTTCTCATTTCACAGCAATTAAATGAAGTTTTAAAAACTAGTAGTAATAAAGATTGTCTTGATATAAGGGAAGTTTTTAAAATAATAAAATGGTATTTAATAACATTGTCATTAGTATTTTTACTTATTTTGTTGACCTCATGTGACTGAAAGGAAAACCTTACAAAGGAAACTTGACAAAAAGCTTTTTGTGCAGCACACCTTCCATGTGCACCAAAGTAAGTACCAAACTGGCAGTAGAAATAAAAAATAGAAATACACACACCAGAAACATGCATAAAGAAAAGAGAAGGGAAGACAGAATGAAGTTAAAGAGATTGTGAAATAAGTACAGTGACGCAAAGAGAATGAGAGAGAGAGAGTTTGTGTGTGTGTGTGTGAGAGAGAGAGAGAGAGAGATAGTAAGTGAGACAAAGATAGAGAAAGATAGAAAATAAGCAACAAAGTGCAAAAAGGAGATGTCTTCATTTCTTTGATGTCTAAATTACTTTTTACTACAGCTAACCATTATTTTATTTTGAAATACTTTCCTCTCTCTCTCTCTCTCTCTCTCTCTCTCTCACTCACACACTCTCTCTCTCTGTCTCATTCTCTTTCTGTCACTGTACTTATTTCACAATATCTTTAACTTGAAATAGAATATATATATATATATATACATACATACATACATACATACATACATACATACATATATATATATATATATATATTTATATATATATA
>NC_042997.1:60871347-60876347 GCF_006345805.1 Octopus sinensis
AAGTATATTAAAAACTTATAAGTTAATACTTCATTCCACTTGTGTTAGCAGTGCTATTCAAACACTTTTAAAAGTTATATCTACAGATTTTATGTTGAAAATCTAAATATATATATGTATATGGCTGCTGCCAGTACCGCCAGACCGGCCCTCGTGCTGGTGGCACGTAAAAGCACCCACTACACTCTTGGAGTGGTTGGTGTTGGGAAGGGCATCCAGCTGTAGAAACTCTGCCAGATCAGATTGGAGCCTGGTGCCGCCATCTGGTTCGCCAGTCTTCAGTCAAATCGTCCAACCCATGCTAGTATGGAAAGCGGACGTTAAACGATGATGATGATGATGATATATATAGTAAATATTTTGGATTAACAGGTATAATTAGATTAGTGTGTTTAAATGTTGAGTAGAGCACCGGCACAGCTTAGGCTACTTGTCATTTGCAGTCATAGTATACTTCCGTTGGCTCTACTTCAGGAACTCTGCAATGTCAGTTAGGGTAGTTACAGAATAAAGTTTAATATCAAATCCATCTTCTCATTAATTGATATGTCTGTGTGAGTGTGTGTGTGTGTGTGTGAGTGTGTGTATACACTTTTACTTGTTTCAGTCATTTGACTGCGGCCATGCTGGAGCACCACCTTAAAAGTTGATTTAGTCAAAGAAAACAACCCCAGGACTTATTCTTTGTAAGCCAGTACTTATTCTGTCAGTCTCTTTTGCCAAACCACTAAGTTGTGAGGATATAAACACCAACATCTATTGTCAAGCAATGAAGGTGGACACACACACATGACAGGCTTCTTTCAGTTTCCCTCTACGAAATCCATGCAATGGGACTAAACCCAGAACTATGTGGTTGGGAAGCAAGCTTCTTAGCATATAGCCATGCCTATATATATATATATATATATATATATATATCATCATCATCATCATCATCATTATCATCGATTAACGTTCATTTTCCATGCTGGCTTCGGTTGGACGATTTGACTGAGGTCTGGAGAGCCAGCGGCTGCACCAGGCTCCAATCTGGTCTGGCAGAATATCTACAGGTTGATGTCCTTCCTAAAACCAATCACTCTGAGAGTGTATATATATATATATATATATGTATATATGTGTATAATATGCAATTTCTTGCAGAGCCAAGTGGAATTAAGTCTTTTGCTCAAAAACACAGGACATTACCTGGGATGAGATTTGAAACCATGCTCTCATGATCATGAGTGCATCATCCAAATGACTAGGCTACACATACACACACACTAACACACACTCTCTCTCTCCTATATATATATATATATATATATATATATATAGATATATATATATATATATATTATAGTTTGGTCTGAATTAGCTTAACAAGGAATGATGTTAAGTTTAAACTGGAGGAGGCTAAATTGATTATTCTCTGCTGAAATTATAGTACCATATTCTTTGGAAAGTTATTTGCATCTATCTGAAAGCAAATGAGATTTTAGAAAGCACACATGAAAACATCTGAAAACAATTGAGATTTTAGAAAGCACATATGAAGCACACTGTTACATATGCTAGGCCAACCAGTCATCATCCACTTAAAAACAACAAATCCTTTCATTTCCCATCTTTGTCTTTCAGAACAATTTCTGCACATCATGGACTAACACTCAACAGAGCAAAAGTAACATTAGTTCACATTCAAACTCAGAACTATGTCACCAAAAGTTTTAAACGAAAGCTTGAAAGCTTCTTTCTTTTAATCCTTTCATTGCTCTTAGTTCAGTAATTCCCTTTAATTCTTCAGCTTCCCTCACATCACCACATTTCCTTTTACATCACCAACTCCTCTTCTTCTTTTCATTTCGTTTACCCCCACCTCTCTCACACATCTTATATAACTCTCCTACCATTTCCTGCCTATGTATGAAAGCTCACTTTGACTTTCATTCCCATCAGATGCAGCCAGTCACTTAAATACAGAAAATGTAAAATTCCACTGTCTAGTTTATTTTTTCCCTCTTGGAGCTTAGCCTTGAAGAAGGATTTTGTCTGAAATATAAGACACTCCAACCCCACTGACAATTACACAATACTATATCTGAAAATCTTCTAATATAATAAATGTGAAAACTAATTTTTGTGTGTCACACTTATACCCCCTCTCCCATGATTCAATGACACTCCTGCTATTCCCCTTGATGGGGTGAGAGTAATAGTAGCCATACAGATGGTGAGGGCAGTGGCAAAGACAGAGAGAGAGAGGAAGAAATTTAGGGAGAGTTGCTGATGTTTTATTAAAAGTAGTGTTGATGGTGGCAGTGGGAGTAATAATAAAAGAAAGAGAAACAGTGGGTATATGAGAGAAAGAGGAAGGTGATGTACAACTTCGTTTAACCATGTCCCTTTGATAGAAATTCTTGTCATGAACACATTGAACACTATCATTTTTGTTTTATTTTTTGCTTTCTTTAATACATACACACACACACACACATAAAATACACTCTAATTGAAATAAAGGTTCCCAAAAATTGAACATATCTAATATAATAAATGTGTGTGTCAGTGTGTCACACTTTTTCAACTTTGAAAAATCCTTTCTACTGGAAGCACAAGGCCTCAAATTTTTGGGGAAGAGATTAAGTCAATTACATCGACTCCAGTATGTAACTGGTACTAATTTTATCGACCCTGAAAGGATGAAAGGCAAAGTCAACCTTGGCAGATTTGAACTCAAAACCTAATGGCAGACAAAGTACAGCTAATATTTCATATAGCATGCTAACAATTCTGCCAGCTCACCACCTTAATATAATATAATAATATCTATATATATATAAAGGTGAGAATGTGTGTGTGTGTATGTCTGTCTGTGTGAATCCCTAAAACTTGAGAACTACACAACCAATTTCATTCAAATTTTACACATGCCTTACTTAGGGTCCATGTAGTGTCATAGGCCAAAAAAATTTTTTAACTTCTTGCCTAGTGCGAACCCACACCAATATTATATCTTCTCCACTATTACAGTATTACATGTCAAAAGTGAAACAATAACATCTCTCTATTGTAATGTCAGATACTTTCACTTTAATAGTTTCACTATTAATACTGAAACTATTAAAGTGAAACTATTAAAGTGAAACTATTATCTCACATATATACAGGCATACATATATACACCCATACACACACACATGCACACACATACACACACACATGCACACACACACACACACCACACACACACACACACACATAGGTGCAGGTGTGGCTGTGTGGTAACAAACTTGGTTCCAAAAAAACCTGGTCCTGGGTTCAGTCCCACTGTGTGGTGACTTGGCATGTGTCTTTTGCTATGGCCTCAGATCAACCAAAGCCTTGTCAGTGGATTTTGTAGACAGAAACTGAAAGAAATCAATTGTATATATATGTATGTATATATATATGTAAGTATATGTGTGTGTCTTTGTATCTGTGTTTCTCCCTCGTCACTGCTTCCCAACTGTTGTTCGTTTATTTACATCCCCATAACTTACTGGTTTCACAAGAAGAAACTGATAGAATAGCTACCAGGTTTATTAAAAAAAAAAAAACACTGGGCAGTGTCTCATATTTTTGTTTGCTCACTAAGCAAAGATGAATACAGTTGTACTCTTGAAAACTGTAGGGTCACCTGAGCATTATTTGTAATTCAATGGTACAACAGTGTAACAGTTTGCTTTGACATACACTTACATTGTGATTTCTGCAAGGTGGTGCAAAAATTGTCAAGTAAATGAGAGGCATCTTTGCCTCCACTAATTCAGTTGCAAAGTGTTGAGTAAAGTTATTTGGTTGCAGACCTCCTTTCAGTCTTTTTATTATCACTGGGTCACACGTAGTCCCCAGATGGTAACATTGATTTCAAGGCCTTCCCAGATGAGTGACTGGTTATTCAAAGCCATTTATAGATAGTAAATTTATTCTGTCCAGTTACGTATCAGTATAGTGGTCATTTGCAAACTCCAGACGTGACACTCTCATTTCTCCTTAGCCCTCATGTCACACAGTTGTCAATTTTTATTTAAGTTGGGTCACACCCTTCCAATTGCTATAGATCCGTAATGCATCTTACAGCTGTGCCTGTCACCTGTATGGTGAGGAATCCCACGTGGTAACAACCAGGGTACTGTAGCTGACTGCTTATTGTGATCGTTTGTCTTTTGGTTTCCTGTAGCTTTGCTCTCTTTTACAAACCTAGTGAACATACATATATTTCCTATTTCAAAGAAATTCAAACAATAGATATAAGACCCAAGTTAAAAAGATTCTCAACAATTCAACTTCTCTGGTTGACATTAAGACACCCATCCCCAATAGGCGCCTTAACTCCCACATTTTAGAGTTCCATGACCTCCATTTTTCAGGAGCAAAATCCTTTTAACAGGTTCTATAAGACTGGAATTTTGGAATCTGCGCACAAAAATCAGTAGCATGGGATACATGTGTCATGATTACAATTTCTTTAGGGTGTGTACAGAGGAAAAGAACCCTCATCTGCAATTTTGATGAAATTAGAATCATAGGTATTCCAGTTCATTACAAAAAATATAACAGAAAAGTCTAATTCTTCAATTGTATGTAACACGGGCAATGCCAGGTATCTCTGCTAGTATATATACAAAATAATGACACCCATCGGTCATGAATTGAAATGGAGTTGCACCTAGAAAGTTCCCCTCTAAGGCACAAGTCAGGTAAGTTTGTTTATGGAAGACCAGCAGTTGCCCATGCATGCCAGTTTCCCCTCTCCATGCCACCAATGTTATCCAATGGAAAGGCAAATGCTAATACAGCTTGGCACCAATGATATCGCAATTCATTCTAAGGTTGAATGAACTGGAGCAGTGAGTATCTTGCTCAAGAACAGAAAACACATCCCAATCCAGGAATTGAACTCACTTACCTCATGATTGTGAGCCTGACATATATATATATATGCACATATATATGTATACATACATAAAATT
>NC_042997.1:60878847-60883847 GCF_006345805.1 Octopus sinensis
AAGAGATCTTAGTCTTTGTTTAAACAACTCTGTAGGAGAAGGAATACTATGATACAAAACCTGCAACTTAGTTTGCATCCAAACTAGTTCATTTTGAGCAAAAGCATATTATGTTCAGAAAATGGGATTAGCCCTGTGCAAAGCCTTTCTTAACTCTAAAATGCTTTAGTCTCAGGTAAAGTTTGATATTTTAAGATCTCGCTCAATATCTTCATTATGTGTTGCGTACTGTGCAACAGGCAAGAGCTGAAAATGGCAAAACACTCAATGAAATACTGCATAATGCATAAAAACATGTGTCAACAAGGGTGGTAAACTCTCTGAACACCTGCTGCAAAAGTCATTGATCATTGCTACATCTGTGTTGGTCCTTAGTAGTACTGAAAAACCACATCTGTGTAGCACAAGTTTAAGAGAACAATCAAGCATTGGCATTTCTTGAAATCAAGTTCCAGCTGTTATGCATGCATTCATGTACATATAGGTTTGGTAAAAGAAACTGGAGAAATACAACAAAATAATGGAGTATATAAACAATTTTATAATTATTCTTAATCATCGTGAAGTTAAGAATATTATTCAAAGGCAGAGAGTTTTATGTATAGTACTTATGAAACTGACTTCAAGATGTCTGATAAGAAAAAAAACTGTGTGTGAGTGTGTGTATGTGTATGCATATATATATATATATATATATATATATATATGTATGTATTGAAATATATTAACTGAGGAAGGTCTTGCATAATGGGATGTATTTCCTATTGTATGAGAGGCTATTGTAAAGTTTCTGGCTTTAAGGTATCATGAAAGGCCTGGCTGGAAGCCCAACCTTCCGAATTATTTTACAGTGCTTAGAAAAGCTGAAGGACCATTGCAATAAATGTGTGAATCTAAGAGGGGGATATGTTGAGTAAAATCACAATTAACTGATCCTCCTGTATTTTTTCTACCCAACACCAGGAACTTTTCAGCAACCCCTTGAATATTACACAGATCTGAAACATACATATTAAATGCTTTCAAAATATCATTATTTGGTTTCACTTCATTACTACTGTATATATATATGTATATACCTTCCTCTTGTGACACCTGTGAAGACCGGTTGAGGCAAGTGAAAATCAAATCAAATCAAATCAATCAATAGACAAATAGATGAACATCAATGGAATTGTTTCTTGTGGTACCAGTGCCTGTGGCACACAAGAAATCCATCAGTGCTGTAGTCAGTGCGGTGGGCACATGACAAACCCCATCCGATCGTGGCCGTTCGCCAGCCTCATCTAGCACCTGTGTCGGTGGCACATAAAAACACCATCCGAAGACCCGGCAAGACTAGTCAGGCCATAACCCATGGCCCCTACCTGGGACGTAGTCAGTCCACCTGTGCATACCTTCCTCTTCTGTTACACTTGTGAAGACCTGTTGAGGCAAGTGAAAATCAAATCAAATCAAAACAAATCAAAATAGATGAACATCAATGGAATTTGTATCCTTGTGGTACCAGTGCCAGGTGGCACGTGACACACAAGAAAACCATCCGAACGTGGCCGTAGCCAGTACCGCATTGACTGGCCTCCGTGCTGTGGGCACGTAACAAGCACCATCCGATCGTGGCCGTTTTGCCAGCCTCATCTGGCACCTGTGTCGGTGGCACATAAAAACACCATCCGAGCGTGGCCGTCTGCCAGCCTCGTCTGGCACCTGTGTCGGTGGCACATAAAAACACCATCCGAGCATGGCCGTTTGCCAGCCTCGTCTGGCACCTGTGTCGGTGGCACATAAAATCACCCACTACACTCTCGGAGTGGTTGGCGTTAGGAAGGGCATCACTGTAGAAACACTGCCAGATCTGACTGGACTAGTGCAGCTTTCGGGCTCCCCAGACTCCAGTTGAACCGTCCAACCCATGCTAGCATGGAAAGTGGACGTTAAATGATGATGATGATGATGATGATGATGATATATATATATACACATTACATATATATGTGTGTGTGTGTGCATGTGTATGTGTATGCATATATATATATATATATATATATTATATATATATATATATATATATATATGTATATATCACACCCTAGCGGTTGAGGGAACCTGTGGAAGAGGCAGACCCAGGAAAACCTGGGACGAGGTGGTGAAGCACGACCTTCGAACTTTAGGTCTCACTGAGGAAATGACTAGAGACCGAGACCTCTGGAAGTGTGCTGTGCGCGAGAAGACCCGCAGGACAAGTGAGTCCATAACCCGTGGCCTTCTACATGGGATGGAGCCAGCCTACGTATGGCATACCTTCCCTCTTGGGACACAAAACTCTACTTGTGAAGACATGTTGAGGCAAGTGAGGATCGGAATCGAAATCGATCAATGGAAATTGCGGATGTGTTACCAGTGCCGGTGGCATGTCGAAACTCTACTTGTGAAGACCCGTTTGGCAAGTGAGGATCAGAATCGAAATCGATCAATGGAAATTGCAGATGTGTTACCAGTGCCGGTAGCATGTAAGAGAACTTCCCGTTTCGCGACCGTTGCCAGCACCGCCCCGTTTCGTGTCCGTTGCCAGCTTCGCCTGGCCCTCGTGCCGGTGGCACATAAAAAGCCCATCCATTCGTGGCCGTTTGCCAGCTCTGTCTGGCACCAGTGCGGGTGGCACGTAAAAAGCACCCAACACTCTCGGAGTGGTTGGCGTTAGGAAGGGCATCCAGCCGTAGAAACACTGCCAGATTTGACTGGGCCTGATGAAGCCTTCTGGCTTCACAGACTCCAGTAGAACCGTCCAACCCATGCTAGCATGGAAAATGGACGCTAAACGATGATGATGATGATGATGATGATGATATATATACATATATACATACATACATACATATATGAAATAAATACCAATTGTGGATGGACACACACATACATACATACACATAAATATACAGGGTGCCTCCAAAAATATGTATACACACGTTGAGTGATTATAAAGTCAGTATTTGCTAAAATACATTTCATTTTCAAAATTTACAGTATCTAATTTCCTTATGAACACCTGTTTGATAAAATCTCATTATTATGGTAGTGTGGATATGCCCCTTCTTGCTGACAATAAAACCCCACACCTTCAAAGCACTCTTGAATGCTTGACATAATAGATTGTCATAGCAAGTTCAAGTAAATGGGACCAGTTACAGTATTGTCAAAAAAGAATGGTCCAGTGAATTCTTTTGATGACAAGTCACACCATACTGTAACTCCTGGTAAATTAACCTGATACAATATGCAGATTCTTCAAGTGCTCAGAAAGTGCAACTGTAGCAATTAATTAAGCGATCTAATTAAAATATAACCTCATCCCTCCAAACAATATGTGTTGGTAAGTGAATATCTATCTCTTACACATCTTGTCAAGATTAACCTGCAACACTCTGTTCTTCAGTCTGAATCATCTTCATTGAGAGCATGGACTATTCTTGAAACTTTTCCAATGACAATGCTTCAAAATGTAATGAACTCTTTATTTTAAAATTGCTATCTCACAACTAGCTGGCTGAAGAGTTTCCTGAACTCTGGCAAAATATTTGTTGTACCCTTTACCCTTTTTTGTTTTTTAGAGTTCAATGATGTCTGTGAGCTTCCAGAACATTTCTTGTCAACACTCTGAACAGTTCCATCTAATTCAAACTTATCTCTAATTTGAGTGATGGTAAATCAAAAAGATGGAGATATTTGAAACTCCCTTCTAAATTGTCTTTATACTTCTACACCATTTTCAAACTTCCAGCAGCATTTTATGATAAATTTCTTTTCTTCGAATCTTAGTAAGGCTCTCTTCTTTATTTCTAATGGATGAGTCTAAAAAAAAAAAAAATGAAAACAGGGAATTATCAGCTTTTAAAGTGTTTATTCCCTGCATTTTGTAGGCATACAGTGAAATTGTAAAGATCTTTTAGAAAATAACTGATAGGGAATGAGCAATGTTCCATCTTGTGTGGGAATTTTCTGCTTGTTCCCTTGTGTTTTTTTCAATTTTGGAACTTATATGTATATATATATATATTGTACCAGCATGCACCACCCTTCTCACTCAACGTCAAGACTTGTGTAGGAAAATTTTTCTTAAGATTAATAGACAAACATTTTACACACACACACACATAGATACAGGCATTTGTTTGACAGGCACAACCTAAGAATCTCCTTTAGTTGTGCACCTAACATTAAAAAAACATTTTATCAAGTACCCACAATACAAGGAAGGAGGCAGGTTGCTCTTGCAAGGTATATAATAATTATCCAGTAGGAGGTCAATGCGAGGCTGAAGGGGTCATATATGAGGCTACAGTGATACCTAGACCTAATATCCACAATAACAGTAATGTAACATCGAATAGCAGCATTATTAGCAGATTAACCAGGTCTCATGCCAATACAGTTGCCGTGCCCAGAGATAATAACCAAGCTAGAACCAGCATCACAGAGAATGTCACTTAAAATCCCGGTACAACCGCCATGGATAATGAACAAACCAAAGATACAGATAGAGTGACCAGTACAAACTCCACACCTCGAAATAATGACCTATCCAGAAACAACGACTTGGAGGAGGTATCTGCCATTCCCAGTTCTGCCACCTCAGATGAGGACCAAACATTCATCTTCGACACTGATGGGATGACCAGCCCCATGTTATATGCTATCAGGAGTGCAAATAAGGTCACATTCCATGTTTATAAATGTATTGGTTCAGTGAGTACTTCATTCAAGAAATGTTTTCTTAACCATCAATCATCCTTCAGAGTCCCAGAAAGATGGTTTGTCACATCCCTGGCCCACTAAGTGTATCACCTCAAAGACCAAGGGATCCTGTGTGATGTCAAGTGGAAATTAAGTGATTTTCTGGGCCCATATTTTAATGGAAGTGGCTGTTGCAAGATCTGCTAAACTGCCCATATTCCTTCTCTCTTTCTGTGCTACCCCTCTTCTTGGAACCACTCCCCTTGCTA
>NC_042997.1:60888847-60956347 GCF_006345805.1 Octopus sinensis
AAAGTGACTCAAGGTCTGTGAATTTTGTGCCAACACATGAAACTCTCAAACCTTGAGTCACTCTGTAGCTTCTGGTAAATATAAATATATATATATATATATATAATATATATATATAATATATATATATATATATATATACATATATGGATGTGTCTGTGTTCGTTACTGTCTGTGATGGTGTGTACAAATATGTGTTGGTATTGCCAGTTTTACCAATTAACATATCTTACAGTCAGTTTGTACCTTGAAAACCAAGTGAAATATGAGAGCCTATTCTTGAAAAAATGGTAAGAGTTACCGTTAGAAAGGATGTCTGTCTGTAAAAACAATGCAAGCAAAAGCAAAGAAATGACAAAAAACAATGGATGCATAATGAATGAGTAAATATAGAGTGTGTAATATATAGAAATATAAAATATGTTCTCTAAGGTGTGTATATGTGTGTGTGTGTGTGTGTGTGTGTGTGTGTGTGTGTGTGTGTGTGTGCGTGCGTGCATGTGTGTATACTCACACACACTTAAAGAATGTATTCTATTATATATATTATGTGCAATACATTTGCTCATTCAGACACTAACATGATGATGATAAAATATATACATACATATATATATATATATATATATATATATATATATATATATATATATATAATCAGTAAATCATAAATCCGAAAGTGAACACACTCTAAGTTACAGAACAGTAGAGTATTTATATAAAAATAGATATGACCAGTCTATGAGGTAACCCAGGGTTTTGTGTTCATAAAGCACTTAGCTTTACAGAGCCTTAGTTGTAATGTGCTTTACAGACGTGAAACCCAGGGTAACCCCATAGACTGGCCATGACTATCTTTATCTAAATATATATACATGTATATATATATATATATATATATGAAATAATTAATAGTGACAGAAGCAGTATTAATGTCAAAAGGTAATATTTATCTCCATCATAATGTGGATGCTGCATTATTTACCATGAAAGTGCTTTTATGTGCTACAATTCCATATGAGAGGTCCTCTCATGGTAAACAACACTGTAGCATGCTTTAAAAACATGGTAAAAGTAAATGAAGGCAAGGATTTTGAACAGGTGGGGAGGTATGTTTCTGTATATGAGGGAAGAGGGGGTAGGTTCCAGATAGTTCTGTTGATGCATGTATACACATGTGTATGTGTGTGTGTGTGCATGCACACGTGTGTGTGTATGCTACACATATTGTTTATGTGTAGATGTGTCTATAAGTTTGCTTAGCAAATTTTGTGAGCATGACTGTGCATGTATGTATAAGTTTAAGTGTATATGGAATGTAGTGGCATTAGCAGGATATGATAGGGTATGCAGGTATTTTAAAAATGCCTCATGGAGTGATGGCCATGCCCTACATAGTTACAGGCTACTTTTGGCAAGGCATAGCACCTGTTCAGTCACCCTACTAGGGATACAGCAAAGTCATGGTACTCCAGCATGGTGGATTGTGAAGAAGTAACAGAAGAGCTCAACCGAGCAATGGTATTTCTTACGGTGATGCTGAGCTGAAGAATCTTAGAAAAGCAGCGGTCAGGATCACCAAGCTCTAACTGGCACTCTGTCAGTTACAACAATGAGGTGCCTGTTGATCCAATCAATGGAACAGCCTGCTCATGAAGTTAACGTGCAAGTGGGTGAGCACTCCACAGACATATCTACTCTTAATGTAGTTCTCAGAGGGTTTCAGCATGATACAGAATGTGAAATACAGGTACTACTCATTTTTCCCAGCTGGGTGAACTGGAGTAATGTGAAATAAAGTGTCTTGCTCAAGGATACAACACACCACTGTGAGCTGTGAGTCAAATACCCTCACCAGTAAGCCATGCACCTTCACCAAGTTGTGTAATCAGCAAATGAAAGATTCACTATGACTCAAGCTCTCAATTCAAATTCATAATAATGGAATTGGATGGTGACAGTCAGTCATAGGAATCTGCGAAAGCAGCAAAAAACCCCCCAAAAGACAAGAAGGGATACTAGGAAGGATAGATAATTAAATTCTAAGTTCAAATATGTAATTTTTATTATTTAGTGATGAAAATAGCAAACCAGTTATATTAGCTTGCCATTGAATCTTAAAATGAATATTCAAATCTCAGTGTTCACATGTGATTAACAACAAATGATGGTTGGAATGGGTAGAAAATAAGGAGGGATGGAATATAGTAAAAGGAAGGTAAGAGTTTTGAATAGGTGTGGAAATTTAAACATGTATATGAACAGTCTGTTGATGTATTTATGCATAAAGCTGTATGTCTGTGAATTCATAAGCTTTTATGCACCATTATATAGCCATTTCCATTTTCATATATGTTTGTACATATATATTTTTGCATAAATGTTTGTGCAAAGTTTGCACTTTTATATATGGACGTGTAGTTGTATGTACATGAGCATGTACACACGCCTACATATATGTACAGACATCCATTGAACTTTATACACTAGATGTAGGAATGAATGTGTGTGCATGCACGCACGTGTGTGTGTGTGTGTGTGTGGCTGCGTAGGATGTAGTGTTTGACAGGAATCATGAGACAGAGAAGTTGGAAGAATGGCTATATAAACATAGGCAAGAATAAGCCAATTATTATTACCAACGTTTCAGAACAAACACACATACATATATATAGATAAACATACATAGAAACTTAAACAAGTGTTATATATATATATAGTTAAGCAAATACATAAACCATTATATATTTATATAGTTGCAACCATGTGTTTACATATACATAGCCAGACATAGATATATAACCAAATATATTCTTACATCCATATATACAAAAGAGTATACTATATTTTCCAGCATACAAATCAAATTTTGCAGACCACAGTTTACAACCAAAAATGGTGGATTGACTTATACACCAAGACAACTTTGGAGGACAAAAGTTCCATATGAAATGCAGCAGGATTTGGAAAGACAGTGATGATGTTTGAATGTTTAGAGTACATGTTTGTACTATGTACTATATTGACTTGTATGTAGCAAAATACAGTAAGAGCAAGTAGGTGTGTACATTTGGACAATACACAAATATGCAAGGAAACATAAGTACAAAGGTACCTGTATAAGTGTTAGTATAAACACATGGATAAAAAATAAAGAATTTCAAAAACACATAAGCATACAAAAGTGTTAATGCACACATTTGAGATAGTTGATTAAGCATGCATATTTGTATACAAAACAATCAAGGACATCTGTACAAAGCACTCATGTGGGATATGAAATAGGTGCAGTCACCAGAGTACATGTGATTTAATGGCAGTTTCAGTACACACATAAGCAGGCATGCACATATTTATGTGCAGACAACAACACATCCATAAAAGTGCAAGGCATGCACAAACATTCAGGCAGGAATGTATAAATGCTGGAATGTGTAAGCACAATCATATCTGAAAATGGAAACGTGGTTATGTAAGGGTGCACAAATGCCCATTTATATGCATGTATAAATGGGTATTTTTGGTATAAAGGTATAAAATGGGGCATGTGTGTGCACACATAGATCTGCACATTGCCTATATACTTGTACATTATGCTAGTTAAGTTTTGTATGTGTAGTATGTATTGATTTGATCTTTAGTTTTCAGATTCAATATCAACCTACCATTAATTGACATCACTAGCAAAGAAATATTTCAAATTTGGTTTTAATTATTCACTTCATTCCTTTATTTACCTCTACCAACCCCACCATACTACACACACATTCAAATGCACACACACATTTTCTGTACAAGCATTATACCTGAATATACATATGGAAATACATGTATCAGACTGATCACAAATCCTCTTCTTGTCTAATACATATATTTAAATTTCCATACTGTTTCAAAATCCTTCCCCTCATTTTTTTCTATGTTACTCTTAATAATATCTTCACTCTTTCTCTCCTTTGAACTTTGTGTATTGACCATATCATATGACATCAAAGACGTGAACTCAAGATTCAATCAAAATCATGCACCCCTCATACACCCACACGCGCATGTGCGCACACATACACACACACACACACTCAAAACTTTTTAGAAACTACAAGGAAGCAGCTGTCAGCAGTTAATGAAGTTAACTACATAATTCCTGTTCCCTTGTCATTTTAAAAAATTTCATATCATGCACTCTGTACTTGCCTAAGGTTTTATTCTGAAGCATATGTACATTGCAAAATACACATTTTATGGCAGTAACTCATAGTTAGAAGCAAAGAAAATTCAAGAAAAATAGGAAGGAAGAACGAGATTAGTAATGATGAATTCAAAAAAAAAAGGGGGCAGGTAAAAAAGGCTGAGAGCAAGAGCAAGGTGCTACAAGTGAGAGAGAGGGTAGGGAAGATATAAGTATAGAAAAAGAAAGAAGGAAACAGAAAAAGTGAGTGAATAAATAGAGAAAAGTTAATGGGCTAAAGTCAGAATTACACTTTTCCCAAGTCATAAATCTAATTTTGAGGAGAACAGAGCATAGAAGTAAGAGCAAAGAGAATTTGTTGAAAGAAAATAGAAAACAGGAAAGCAACTAGACATCCCTTGCTGAAGTGAATGGTAGCTGACCTTTTTCTAGCCTTAATATAGTATAAGCATGGAAGCATGTTGACCAGACATAACTGGAGCCAAAATCAAAATTTAAAGAATTATAAAAAGGAACAAGAAAATAACTGAACAAGAAGATAAAATGAAAAACAAAAGGTAAATTAGAAAATGTATAAGGAGGGGGCTATAAAATAGATTATTATATAACTATAAACAGAATTTTACAGACTTTAAGGTATCTTAAGTATAGATGTATATGTCATTTCTAATAGGGCCAGTTTACATAAAGTAAATAGATGAAGAAGGATCTATAAAAGCTAGGGTGAAGATGTTAGGCTGAAATACAGATTTACAGTTATCTAAGATGATAAGAGCATATTGATCTATAGTAAAAATTAAACCTTTTAAAAATTTGGTGTCTGCAGAATGTGACTGCATCAAACTGTTTGTTAAATAGATTTCTTTTCTCACATAATTTTTCAGAGATTCCCTGCTGCACAAGTAACATGCAATGCAGCCATTTTGGTAAGGTCTTCCAGTCCAAATAATAGACTAGGTAATACTACAGGAAATGTTAGTAGCCTTGAGATACTGGATATAATTTGCTAATGAGGTGAAAGATCGTAGTTTTTGCAGCTCTTATCTTGTCTGGTCTATGTGAATATATATTTATATATATACAGATATATACTTATGTTAAGGCTGCCAAACTGTCATATGCCACTTTTTTAGCATGGGATACCTAGTTGAATTCAATGAATTCTCTTTGGTCTTATTTTTATACTCAATTTTTTTTCTCAAACTTAGATATATGATTTGTTGTGACTCATCTGATTCTAACTGGCTATATAGCCCCTTCATCTTTTCTCAACATTTTTCTTTCTTACTTTTTACTACACTTATCTCTCTCCTATTTTCTCATCTGCTTTTACTTACAACTCCTCTCTATCTATTTCACAACCTTTCTTCCCATCTCTCTTCCTACCTTACCATAATTAATCTCCCCTTTTCCTGTCTTTTTATTGATGTTTCTATGCTCATGTTTGTGCTTTGTGACTTATCCTTATAAAGAAAACATTCAGAACTTAAATGGTTTCATCTTGATCATATTAATGCATCATATTTATGTACTGATAATGATTTCAATTTGTTTGATGTGTATTATTGCATCAATGTACAGATGCATTTTCATAAAACATTATTACATCAGCAAATCATTGAATATTTGAAACAGCTGTAAAGACCTATCAAGGACTGTATCTTTTCTTTGCCAAGTATTTCTATAGTTACATCTACATAACATCTTTTTAGAAAAGATGGAAATGATATAAAGTCACACATACATGCTTGTTCGTCTTTTATCTCTATATTACATGCTTGAGTTACACATCACTTACAACTAACATTTCTTCCATGGAATTATTTCTACCCTGATTAAGAAGTTGGATTTCAAAAATCTACACTCCCCAAGCACAACTCCAGTGTTTTCATTCACTAGACACACACACACACACACACACACACACACACACACACACACACACACACACACACACACACACACACACACACTCACATTTTCTTTATCATTTAATGTTTGTTTTCCATGCTGGTATGGGATCATATAGTAAGCCAGAGAGTTGCACCAGACCCCAGTAATCAGTTTTGGCTTACTTTCTTCTGCTGGATGCCCTTCCTAATGCCAACCACTCTACAGAGTGTACCATGTACTTTTTATGTGTCACCAGCATGGGTGCTTTCATATGTCACTGGTATGGGTGCCTTTTACGTGGGACTAGTACCAGTGGGGTTGCCAAATAACTTGCAAGACAAAGGCTTCTTGGTTAAGGTGGGGAATGGAGCCAAGGGGAGTGGCTGTGTGCTAAACATGAGGTTGGAATATGATAGACAGAGATAGTCATCTTATGATAGAGAATTACTTGGTTATACTAGTAGGACAGGGAAGTAGAAGGGAGTTGGGAGAGAGTTAGGAGACAGGCAGAGTGAAAGAGAGAAATAGATAGTGTGGGGATATATTGGGTCTACCAATAGGGGACAGTGAGGGGGTTTAAGTAGTGTAGAGGGATAGAGATGGATGTGCCATGAAAGTGTGAAAAGATATGTTTGAGGATGGAAAAGATGTGACGGTAGCAAGTGATGGTGAGAGAAATTGAAGTGGCCAGGAAGTGGGGTGGAGAAGGGAAAATATGTGAGGGCATGACAGAGGACAAAGATATGTGGCACATTACTGTACTTAAGACTCACCCACCATAACAGAATTGATATCCTAAAAACCAAGGTGTCACATAAAAATGCATTGGTGCTGATGCTGATTCCACATAAAAATACTGGTGCTAGTGCCACCTAAAAAGCACTAGTAATGGTGTCATATAAAAAGCACCCAGTACACTCTGTAAAGAGGTTGGAATCCAGCCAAGTAATTCTCTATCATAAGACGACTATCTCTGTCTATCATATTCCAAACTCATGTTTAGCACACAGCCATTTCCCTTGGCTCCATTCTCCACCTCAACCAAGAGGCCTTTTTCTTGCAAGTTATTTGGCAACCCCACTGGTACTAGTGCCACGTAAAAGGCACCCATGCCAGTGACATATGAAAGCACCCATCCACATCATAAGCAACTGCCCCAAAACATCCTCATGGCATTACCTACCAATGAGGTATGCGTAGCTAGAACATAATATAATGAAATCTGATCAAAGGATAATCCTGAGGAGACACACATAAGAAGTTACAGTGAGCTGGAGGGCATAATCACACATAATTCCAAAGAATACTGGTGGAATATCCCTGTCAAGATATCAATTAAATGTAAGCACAACAGCCTAGACATAATGGTCTGGGACAGGAAAAGAAACTATGCACAATAGTTGAAATCAGTTGCCCAGTAGATGTTAACACATTGTTCAGAATAAATGAAAGGGAAAAAAAACCCCAACTCATCTTTACTGAGTTGATGAGAAATCTGTAGTTACTCCATCCATATTAGAACTTTAAAGTTCTACACTTGGTTATGTGACTATCTGCCTTTGAAGAGTTGAGATTCACAAAATGAGAAAGAATACACTTAATAAGAAAATTACAGTTACGAGCTGTCAAAATGCATAAAACACTCATGAAGTTTAACAGGTAATAAGATCCATTTGTAAGGCAGCGAGATGGCAGAATCATTAGCATGACAGGCAAAATGCTTAGAGGCAGTTTGTCCATTACTACATTCTGAGTTCAAATTCCACTGAGGTTGACTTTGCCTTTCATCCCTTTTAGGGTCAATAACTTAAGTACCAGTTGAGCACAGGGGTTGACATAATAAACTTACCCCATCTCCCAAAATTGCTGGCTTTGTGCTAAATTGAAACCAATAAAGATACACATGTGCAATGTCATCCATGTCTACACTCATGTATACATATCTACATATTGATATATATACATACTCACACACACATATAGGCACATATACATACACACACACACATATATATACATGTATATGCATATATGTATACATATATACAAATACATATACATACACATTTATATATGCAAATATATACATATATATACATACACACACATACACATATATATGTATACATTTTATCAATGGCCAGCATATTAAAAAATACCTTTAACGGTTAAATTTATAAACAATTCATAGCGTGCGTATTGTGAAAAAATTATATGGTTAATGGACAATATGTCCAATTTTTCGGCATATTTGGCATTAGAAAATTTTTCTTTTGCCCTCATTTATGAATTGTTTATAAATTTAACCGTTAAAGGTATTTTTTAATATGCTGGCCATTGATAAAATTTTTTTTGAGAAAATATATTTTTTTTCGAAAAGAATTTTATCCTCACATCTATATATATAAAACTGTAGTTGTGTGAGTGTCTGTCTCCTACGATTTAGGTTCCTAACTCCTCTCACATTTTGCGGTGCAGTTTAACCAAATTCGGGTATCTTATAGTCGTGATTAATATCGAGCCCGTCTGGCTATTAGCGCGCGTCTACGATGAGTCTACGATTTTAAAAATAATTTAACATCATTTTTTATTCCATTTTAATGCATAATTTTTCGTGTGTCGATGGCGGCGGAGTTGGCGTCCACGCTCAAACACCTGCACCTGTGTTTGCTTCTCCCCCTTCTTCCCTCCTTCGTGAAGCTGTGGGGAAGGGAGTTTAAGGAAATCAACGTCGTAATGCGTTGTCAAGGAGACCAGCGTTCTTTTAGAACAACTACTTCATGGCTTGAAGACACCAAAACAGAAATGGCTAAGAAAGCCCGAATTGGCATCTATAAAGGAAGTAACTCTCTAAAAATGCTTATATAGTTATTTCCCTTACAAACCCGAGCAACGCCGGGCGATACTGCTAGTTTGATATAAATTTAAGCGTTCACTTCCAAACTAACTAACTCACTCTGTGAGAGCCTCAGTTCAAATCGCACGTGCCTCGAATGGGCTGGAGTATTTCTATTTTGGATGTATTTGGGATACTTATTTGTGCCCATGACTTAGTATTTGCTTCTTCCATGGGTATAAGTAAGTATTTCATTTATTTCTTTTACCACATGTATCACTGACGAAGAGAGGGCCCTTAGTAGCTAACTCTGAAATTGGTCCGATATGGTAATAATGGAATTTTTTAGAAATTTCTGTCGACCTTTTTTCGAGTAGCGTGCGTATTGCGAAAAAATTATATGGTTAATGGACAATATGTCCAATTTTTCGGCATATTTGGCATTAGAAAATTTTTCTTTTGCCCTCATTTATGAATTATATATATATATATATATATATATATATATATATATATATATATATATATATATATATATATATATTTATATAATTAAGAGAAATAACCTCTATTAAGTAATTCAATAGTGAAAGACTTTATCTATATCAGATAGAAAAATTATACTATAATAAATATTATTCAAAAAATCACTAAATTGAATTAACATTAAATTGACTACGTGCGTTGCGTGACTATATTTTAAATCGATAATAATAAAATTGATACTATTAAAATTAATTTGATTTAAAAATATAGCAACTCTTCAGGTCTAAAATAATAATAAAATAAATGTATGTATCTTAACACATAATAAATAGATATAGAAATATACATATCTTAACTATAAATAATCAAATAAAATATACCAATATTAATGAAAAATAAAATCATAACTTATCTTATTGAAGAATTCCAGTTAACTGAAATTTTAAACGTTATACTTAGAACCTAGTGTTGCTAAGAAATTTATCACATAAATTGAAATCTAATGGAATTAAGTATAATTTAAATTGGGAGGTAGTTTGTAAAGCTAAATCTTATCGAATAGGTAATAATTTTTGTTTACTATGTACAAATGAATTTATGGAGATATCATAAATCTAATAATAAAAAGTTGGTTAATTACAAGATGAGCGAATAATTAAATGTAGACATAAGTTAAATTACTTATATAAGTTTAGCTAATTTGTGTATATATTTAAACCCTGATTGATGTTACTAATTTTTGTAGTTATAATTTGTAGTAGCATAATGAGTATAAATAAGCAGTAGATTATGTAGTGTATATTACATAAGTGGAATAAGATTAAACCAAGATGTTTATAACATAGATAAATTGATGAATATAGATTAAGTTATCGAAATTTAGTTTATTTTATGTATTTTACGTATTTTAGTTTTCAATTATTGAGATTTTTGAATTTTTCCAGTAAACGGTATATTACATCTAGTTTATTTCTTATTTTCATAGCTAAAATACATTTTTCTATTTGTTTATTTTATAGTTATTATTTACGTCATGTTTTCATGTGACAAATTCTTAGGTTGTAAGTACAACGTTTAAAGTTTCAGTTAACAGGAATTCTTCAATAAGATAAGTTATGATTTTATTTTTCATTAATACTGTTATATTTCATTTGATTATTTATAGTTAAGATACGTATATTTCTATATTTATTTATTATATATTAAAATACATACATTTATTTTATTATTGTTTTAGACCTGAAGAGTAGCTATATTTTTAAATTGAATTGATTTTAAATCGAATTAATTTTAATAGTATCAATTTTATTATAATCGATTTAAAGATATAATCATGAAATGTGTATAGTCAATTTAATATATATTTAATGATTGTTTTAATATATATTTAATGATTGTTTTTGAATAATATATATTATAGTATAATTTTTCTATATGATATAGATAAAGTCTGTCACTATTGAATTATTTAATAGAGGTTATTTCTCTTAATTATATAAATATATTATATATTGTGAAATTTGATTTGGAGTTGCTAAATTGAATTTTTCCCTGTAAGTTTGGAATTATATTCCCCACTATTATTATATACATACATATATATACACACATATATACATACACACACATATATACATACATATATATGCATACATACACACATATATATATACACATATATACATACATAGATAGATACACATGTATGTACATATATATATATACATACACACGCACATTTACACACATGCACATACACATATTTATATATTTTATTCTGGAGAAGGGTTGGCTCTTCTAGGCTTAAAAATGCCTCAGTCACAGTGTCTGCTATGGTGACACCTCTATAACTCTATCAGGAGTTGAGGGCCCAAGCAATGTCAGGCATGATCTATCTCCTATATTGTTTATTCATCTAAATATCATTAGAATAATTTTAATAATGCAAACTAAGCTAGAATACTGGCTTAGGATGAGATTTACGCAATATTATCACAATTCATGGATGTGTATATTTAATTTATGCATATATAGCTTTGTCTACAAACTGACACTTATTTAATTTTTAAAACAAAGTTTCTTGAGTATTACTATTCTGTAGTAAACAAATGTTACTGGTAAGTTCATACAGGCTGTATTAATACATGCAACCAATTGTTTCACTAACAAGAAATACTACACTTATAGATTCAAGAAGAGTATAATTTGAAAAAATTAATCTTCAATATTAATGAATACTTGTTTCAGCTAATATTGTTTTTATCTTCCATTTACAATAAAATAGAAAAAATCCTAGTTATAACAGGTTAATAAAATACAGTATAGCAATAAGTAATCAGGAAATTTATTTTGTTTGCTAAAGAGTTGAGTAGATCATTGGGACAAAGATATGAAAGTAGACATTAGAGATTATTTAATGATCTAGTAAGCCTTCACAAGAAACTTGTTAGAAATGAATTCAAGAAAGAACCATAGTCCCAGAATAATGCCAAAACTTTTGAAATAAAAATGTGTTAGATATATCAACTATTCATGCTTATTATACCTGGGCCCTATGGTTAGGCTGTCTATGTCAGAGGAATTAGATGACCAACCAACATCAGACTCAGTACTGCATTGGCTAAACAAATAAAAAAAAGTATAATATAATTTAGAATATTCTTATATATTTGGTGCTTTTTTTTGCATGAATGTGAAAAATGTAATATTTGATGTTATCCGTCTACATTTGATTTTTGGCAGAAAATGAGATGATAAAAATATATTTCAGGAATAGTATTATTAAATTTTTCATAAAACATTTTTTGAAAAGCTGAAAATAATTTTAAAAACAATTTAAACAATTCAAACACACACATATATATATATATCTTGTATATTTCATTGTATCCCTGTTAATAAACAAATAATATATATTCTATATTGAAATTACAAACAATAATTTCAGAAAGTAAATAAATCATAATGAATAAGTAAAAGATCACTAAATTAATATTGAGTAATATAAAAATTAATAATATTACTAAATTGATATAATTAATATAAAAATTAACAGCTAGAAAAATATCTATTTTTGGTAAGTTGTTGGCAGTCTGTTGACAAATAACTATTAGTAAGACAAAAGGATGAGAAGATCTGGGTAAAAAATTGAATTGTAGTTCTCTAATAACTTTTAAGTGCGTTTATATCAAATAGTAATAAAACGGATACTAAACATTAATAATATGAATTTTAGTCAAGAAATCTAGACTAAATCACATTGCTAAAAGGAAGAAAAATAAAATGAATGACTTCTTTAATATAATATAATCAGTTTGACTTATAATCAAAATATGATAATGAAAAGTTTAGTAAGAGATAAACTTTTCAACAAAATAGACCAAAATATTGAAGTTGAAAATATATAACACATGTCTTACAAACTTGATATCATTTGTAACTTTTTAATGTATCTTGTGGCTTTTACTTATCATGTTTTTCCACTATATTTGGCAATTAATTGAACTTGAGTGACTAATAATGTGCCTCAAGCACCGATTCCTACACTATCTTTATAAGGTACAAGTGCAATGAAGTAGAAATGTGCCCTTTCACTCTCAGTTTATGACACTATTTGAGGACATTTGAGGAAAAGTGTTTCCTGTTCCTGATCAGAAATTGTATATATATATATCTGGTTTTGGGATGTAATAGTTAATATGAAAACAAAATTCACAGAAATTAAAAGAAGTTAAAAATTTCTAATATTGGAATAGAATTTTGGCATTGTTTTCACTAAAGAAATTTCTAAGTTAAGCAACATATACCCTCGATTTTATTTATAAATAAAAAAAATATACCAGGGTCAAAGAGACAATTTTAATCTGACAATCTATCAAACAGAAAACATACAGGAAATTAGTTGAATCTGTTTTCCTCTGCATTTAAATATGAATAAAGACTGACACATAAACCAAATATTTGGAAGAAAATTTGAAGCTTGGTTAAGTTAACAGAATTTTAAGCAAAATTTTCAAGTTTACAAAAAAAGTTGATATAAACTTTCATGACAATCAACTTGAGTTCAAGCAGCAATAAAACACAAGATTCTTCTGAGTTCTTCATCATCAAAAGAATTAAGATCTCAGTCTTATACTCCAAAGCCCATTGGCATAATTTATATGAATAAACATAAATTGAATATCACATTGTATAGCAAACCATTTTTGTACTGATTTGTCATCATGTTTGTACTAAAGAATCCTCTTTACAATATACTCTTTGTATTTAGAAAATTTATAATACAGAAGTAAATTTGACTTTAATTCAAAATTATAATTCATACTATTTATTCTTTAACCCTTTAGCTTTCAAGTTACTCTGTCAAATGTAATGCCTATTTATTCACATTATTTTGAAGTAGTCACTCATTAACTCATAGCTCTGAGATTTCAATGATGTGGTTGTTTATTTTTAGAATGTCATTGTAAGGTAGATGTGAGAGGCCCAATCTGGCCATTCTGAATGGAAAAGAGGTTTAACATTTGGGCTTGATATGGCTGGTCTGAATGCTAAAGAGTTAAAAGAATATATATATGCCAACTAAGTTTGATTTGAAGTTTGTCTTTGTGGAATGTAAAAAAGTCGTAAAGAGATTGAATCAACCAGATAAGAATTTTTACATGAACAAGACTATTTTCTGTAGGAATATTAAGAATATTATAGGCCATGTTAATTTGTAGGGTTAATACCAAAAAGAATGAAGGCTGTTCTCTTTTGCAGATATTTTATGTATTAAATTATGCTTAGAATGTTTTCATCGCCTTTCATAGTTTTATATAATTAATACTTATGTAATAGGTTTGTTCTCTATGAAATTGATATAATATATATAGACACAATATTACTTAATACAATTAAAAAGATGGTTAACATGATAACAATATTCAAAAGTAGGAATCAGCTGAAATGAAATACCACTTCCATTTCATAGTGGTTAAGGGTAGAAATGACATTTAACTATTTAACTATCAGAAAAAATACCTGTAAAAATATTGTAACATAAAAATCTAAATTTTCAGTACTTTCCTACAAAGGCAAACATGGAAAAATAGATATAAAACAGTGAGAGAAAAAAAAAAAAAAAAAAAAAAACAACCTAAAATCCAACAAAAATATTATATAAAGCTATGTGAGGTTGAGTTTGTGATATTTATAGCCAATTTTAGAACTAGATATTCACTTTAGCAGTAATGGCAGGATATTTTATGGTTCATTAAATGGAGGAAAAGCCCTTTTAAAGTAGTCAGTCACATATACGATCCAATGATTTATAATTCTCATCATAGAGTTTCAAAATCACTTGGGGAAATAGAAACATTTCATACACTATTAATCATGATGAGAAACAAATAAATAGGTAAATGACCTAGGAATACCATCATTGGAAACATTTGCACTTGTGATGTTAATTCTTCAAAAGGATTTTTTATTCAAATTACAAGTTGGAATTGGATCTGGAATAATCTGGAGCTGGAGATGTTAGTATACTTTTAAGGGAAAAGAGAACACTGTGTAACTAATGTAGTTAGAATGAATGATAAAATAATATGTTTGAAACAACTGTGACCATGATGGCCATTGTACTCACTGCATATGTCCAATGCTCAGTAAAACACTAATTATATTGAAAGGGACCAGTTCTATGAAACCATTATGAAACTAGTGCAGATATAGATTTCAGAAATTTCGTAAATGTGGTGGGGATTTTAATATCCCTCTAAGTGTTTGTGGATAACTGAGATTATAGTTGAAAAACAATTCCTTAATATTTTTTAACTTCTATGAAGTAGATTCATTCATAACCCTGGGAAACTAGCCTGATCAATTTGCGAGTCAAAATTATTTCATCCAGACTGAAAAAGAAACTCTGAATTAAATGTTCAACCCTGGTGATGAATCTAACCACAAAACTGAGTTTTGAGATTAGGATGAAAGCAGCAAAAAGAAAACCTTCATAGAAATGAGAGAGGATATGTTTAAAGATGCCTCAGGAAGGGGCATCTTCCTCACAACATTAGTAAATACTAAGAAGTGGATAGAAAAACTTCTTTAGAGTTTAGAATAGATGAGAATTCCCAAATGGCTGTTGTAAGACTTCAGCTAATAATGAGTTAAATCTAATATGTTGTCATTAATTTTCAATACTGATTCAGCAGATTATGCTCAAAAGTATTCCGACCATGACCATTCCAACTTTTTACACATAGCTATGATTACATTACATAACATACTTCTCTTTTTATCATGGCAGGTGCAATTTGGGGAAAATAAGGCTGCTACTTCTAGAAGGTCAAGGAGTTCATAGATAAGTTTTTCAATAAAGACAGTTGGTTAAGTAAGATTAATTAGGTTTAGGGGCCAAATATCTATCATGGCTGTGTGAATAAGAAGCCATATGGTTCCCAGCTAATCCTAATGCCTTAGGTAAGTGCTTCTACTGTAATCTTGGGTTGATCAATACAACGTGAATATTTGGTAGAAATTGCGTGGAAGCCTGCTTTATACATATACATGTAATTTTTTCATTTTTTTAATGCTGGCCTGGGTTGGATGAAACTTCTTGAGACAGTATTCCACAACTGGACACTCATTCTTGATACCAAATCTTATACATATACATATATATTTAAGAGATGATGAATTATGTACATTATTTACATTTGACAGATATTTGTCCTCATCTTGTTTGTTGTTAACACAACGTTTCCGCTGATATACCCTCCAGCCTTCATCAGGTGTCTTGGGGAAATTTCGAACCTGGGTTCTTGTTCCTAAGGTATTTTTCGATGTTATTATTATTATTATTATTATTATTATTATTATTATTATTGTTCAGGTCACTGCTTGGAATCAAACTTGGAATCTTGGGGTTAGTAGCCTGTGCTCTTAACCACTACGCCATATGCATGTGGGTAATTATGGAGTGAATTTTAGGGCTTATAAATCTAATATTTCCCTATCCTTCCTTGATAGCAGTTCCCATATGCTGCTCATATCTGCTTAAGAGATTGTTGTATCCTAGCATATGTGCTGCTTCTTTTAGTTTTTGTATTTTCTGGTAGTGTTCTCTGTCTATTATTTTAACTTCATCCCACAAGGGGAGATGGTCTCCATTTTCCCATACATGATCAGCTATAGCTAATTTATCAATATCTCCTTATGTCACAACTTTGCAATGTTCATCTACCCTTATTTTGAGTGTGGGGCATGTTTTGCCTTTGTGTAACCTACCACAGCTGCATAGGATGGAGTACACGCAGTCTTTGGTCATATTCTCTTCTATTGGTAGTTTTACTCAAATACTTCACAAGTATCTACTTTGAGCAAAATAGAAGAGAATGTGACCAAAAACTGCATATACTCCATCCTATGCAGCTGTGGTAGGTTATACAAAGGTGAAAATGCTCCCCCACTCAAAATAAGGGTAGACGAACATCACAAAGCTGTAACATGAGGAGATATTGATAAATCGGCTATAACTGATCATGTATGGAAAAATGGAGACCCCCTCTCCCTGTGGGATGATGTCAAAATAATAGACAGAGAACACCTCTGGAAAATATGGAAACTAAAAGAAGCAGCACATATGCTAGGACACAACAACCTCCTAAGCAGACCGAATGCTGATATGAGTAGCATATAGGAACCAGTATTAAGGAAGGATAGGAAAATATTAGATTTATTAGCCCTAAAATTCACTCCATAATTGCCCATGGGCATATGACATAATGGTTAAAAGTGTGGGCTACTAACAACAAGATTCCGAGTTTGATTCCAAGCAGTGACCTGAATGATAACAATAATAATAATAATAATAACATCGAAAAATACCTTAGGAATGAGAACCTAGGTTTGAAATCTCCCCAAGTAACCTGATGAAGGCTGGAGAGAATATCAGCTGAAACATGTTAACAACAAACAAATTGAGGACAAGTATCCGTCAAATGTAAATAATGTACCAAATCTTATGTATCTGAGAAAGAGTTGGCATCAAAAATTACACATTTTTGTATATCAAAGTTCAATCTATTGGTAAATTTTTACTTTGCAGGATAAAAACAGTATCAGAGCCACCCAAGCAGTACAAATGTGAAGATATATCCACACACACATGTGCACATACATGCACACACACACACACACACACACACACACACACACACAAACACTCATTTGTGATGGGGTTCTGTATGTCTTTTCTTTTTGTCTTCCAAATTTCATCTACAAAGTATTGGTCAACCCAAAGTTACTTCACTGTTGGAATCAAAATTTTAGTATAACCAAATGAATAAATACAAATTACAACTGTTTTATTATGTAAGTATCTTGCCTTGCTTTTTAAGAAGGAAAATGGAATTTGTGGCTACCATGCATTAAGCAACTGCATTAACAACATAAATGAAGACCTTCTGGCTAGGATTGAAACTAAGTCTAAGATTCATTTTGCTAGGAATTTACTACTGCAATGTACTGCAAATTGCACGTGTATGAAAGTGTGTGTGTGTATAATGATATTCTAATTCAACTTAATATAATGCAATTTACAATGATACAGCAATCTGGAATTCTAAAAATGAATTCACCTATTTAGAAGTGTTTTTTTAAAGTAATATTAGGCAATACAAAGTTAAATTCTGCCCTGGCAATTATTAAGCAGAGATTAAACTATCTTACTTAAATTAAATAATAATTTTAGAAAACAAAAAACAATATATACTATTCTTTGCTTATAAAATTATATGAAAATTCCCCAATCAGATATATATATATATATATCATATATATCATATATATATATAATATATATATATATATATATATATATATGATATATATCATATATATATATAATATATATATATATATCATATATATCATATATATATATGTATATATATATATATATATATATATATTATATATATATATATATATCAATCATATAATTTACATGGAGAATGCGTATATCAAGAGAAAATGATTAAACTTTGTATGCCTATTACATACAAATTACTATAATTAAGAGTTAGATTTTCCATAAGAATGAAGTTAAATTCAAAGATAATATTTCAGCATACTTACCCGTAAGAAGACTGTCCATTTGTAATTACTCGCACTACATATAAGACGCATGTTAATACTTTGATAACTAAATTGAAAATTCTAATCCGTAAACCTAAAAGAAAAAGAAAATATAAAATACATCAAACAGATTCATAATTGTGTAGGAAAATAAAAATAAAAATTTGTTAACAAGGGGGAATGAAAATGAATAAACTTACCACAAATGCATATTAACAGATTGGCTTTGATATAGAATAAAAACTACACCACTGTAAAGTCTTCCCCAAACATATACACAGACCAACATCTGATTCTCAATACAAGCTAACAATTTGTTAGTCTTTCAGTGATCATCAGGCCTATTATTCAAAATAACAATCAAATATTCTCAAATTACACCCTACTACGTTTAAAAAAAGAAGGACATAGTATATATACACATATATATTTCTTTTATTCTTTTACTTGTTTCAGCCATTTGACTGTGGCCATACTGGGGCACCACCTTTTGTTGACCAAATCAACACCAGGATTTATTCTTTGTAAACCTCATACTTATGCTATTGGTCACTTTTGGTGAACTGCAAATTTACAAGGATGTAAACACACCAGCATCAGTTGTCAAGCGATACTGGAGGAACAAACAGACACACACACACACACACACACACACACACATATATATATATATACGACAGGCTTCTTTCAGTTTCTATCTACCAAATCCATTCACAAAGCTTTGGTCGGCTCGAGGCTATAGTAGAAGACACTTGCTCAAGATACCATGCAGTGGGACAGAACCTGTAACCTTGTGGTTGATAGGCAAGCTACTTACTGTACCTATATATATATATATATATATATATTATATATATATATATAATATATATATATATAATATATATATATATATATATATATATTATATATATATATATATATGTTGGTATCTACGAATAGTAGTACCCTCAATATAATATAAATATATATATATATATATGCTAGCATGGAAAGCGGACGCTAAACGATGATGATGATGATGATGATGATGATATATATATATATATATATCATCATCATCATCATCATCATCATTTAGCTTCCGCTTTCCATGCTAGCATGATATACATATATATTTGGAGAGAAGGTTTTTTTCTCAAAAAGTTAAGATTGAGAAAAGAACTTTTTTAGAAAGTCAAAAGACACTAACCTTTGGGAAGAGTTTCACAAAATGTGTGTAGACTTTGCTTTACACACATTTTGTGAAATCTCTTCCCAAAGGTTAGTGTCTTTTGACTTTCTAAAAAAGTTCTTTTCTCAATCTTAACTCTTTGAGAAAAAAATTTTCTCTCCAAATATTATAACTGTATCAAGGAATTTCCAACACACTCTGAATATATATATATAGTTCTCATTACATTATATCTACTGATTGTCAGGCCAAAGTTATTGCAGGCAGTGGAAAAACAGTTCATGCTCTGCTGCATCTGGGCCTCTGTGGCAGTGTTGAGTGTGCACTCATCTGTAAACAAGAAGTCATGTACTGAGTCCTCTTTTACCTTGGTCCTGTCCTGTAGCTTCTACTGGTTGAAGAGTCTGTCATCAGTGCTGAATCTGATCTTGATGCTGGTTTTGTCATTATTGCAGAATGCATCAGACAGCATGCCTGAGAAAGGCATGAACAGGGTAGGTGCAAATACACAGCCTTGCTTGACTTCATTAGTGACTGAGAATGCATCAGAAGAATCTCCACTGTCCAGTACTCAAGTGAGTATGCCATCAGGAAAGTGTTGCACCATGCTTATGAATTTGTCAGGGCAGTCAAACTCTACTATCATCTTCTACAGCAACAGAGGTGCCACCTCCTAACAACAGAACAGGATGGCAAGGGCACAAAGAAAATCTTAAATATGCGTTTGCATACACATACAGATATGATGTATTTATGTATGTATGTATGTATGTATGTATGTATGTATGTATGTATGTATGTATGTATGTATGTATGCATGCATGTATATATGAATGTATGTATGTACGTATGTATATATATATATATATATATATATATATTTATACATGACACACACATACACACACACACACACACACAAATACAATGAGAAGAATGTGCATATGATTTAACTTAGTAGCAAACGAAGCAATAACACACCAATGTGAGCATATATATGCCACCTGGTTTCAATGAAAAAATTTTGTGACTAATGGAATTGTTAATTTTGCAAGATAATAACCCAATATTCTATAAACTTATTCAGATACTCATATACCAACAGGCATGTGTGTGTGTGTATGTAGGAGTGCACATATGCATACATGAAAGTATTCATGCACGGTGTATTGTGGTCATCAACTCAGTTTCATGCATAGCCAATTTCTTATTGGAGACATGTACCCGAAACAAGTTTGATCATATTTCTAACATGGGCTCCTCAGATGATTAATTAGCCCTGATTTTAAAAATTTGTTGTAGCAAATGTAGCACACTTTTGTAGAGGATCTTACCAGCAGTAGCTCCAACTTGAACATTCATCAGTCAAGCAATAGATGAGCACATCTTTGGGTGTAAAGAACAGCAGTGCTTTGTCAGAGCTGTCAAAGCTATTCAATATCTGAACTTTCATAACTGATAAGCCTGACTTTAGAAAGTGCAATAAATCCAAGATAGTGCAGGTAAGATTAACTCTGAGCCCTATACCATGCA
This sequence comes from Octopus sinensis, assembly GCF_006345805.1. Lineage (NCBI taxonomy): Eukaryota > Metazoa > Mollusca > Cephalopoda > Octopoda > Octopodidae > Octopus > Octopus sinensis. The sequence goes on from NC_042997.1 coordinate 60,910,082, forward strand.
GAATTTCAGCAGGCTGCAGTTTTTGATAATCTATAGTGAATGAATATATGCATATATCCATTTACTATCGACTATATGTATACTTATATTCATGCTTATATGTGAGTGTGTGTATCTCTATAGCTAGTATTAAAAAACCTAAAGTACAGATAGTTTCTGGTCATCTTAACCTTTGTGGTGTGGCTGGATCTATAACTGATTACACTGAAAAGTGGGTTCAGTGCAACACTTTATCCACTCAAAACGAATTCAAGCAAAAGGATTTCTTGGAATTTTGGAATACTTATATGGATTTACTGAGATAAGGAAGTGGTCTTAGTCAGTCATTAGTTAACTTCCACCATACATTCATGTATGTATATGAGCATGTATATCCCAATGCACTTGTTGCAAGACATATCAAAACAGGATAACCAAAGACATAAGAATTATAGAACATTAAAGAGACCAGTAATGTCAAAACGTGTATAATGTGAAAATGAAAATCATATGCCACAACAGATTCAAGTTACCTCTTTGATTATATCCATATTCTTTCTATGCATATATATTTCTGTATGCTTATAACTAAATTTATATATATATATATATATATATATCTATATATATATATATATGTATACAAATATAAATACATACAAATATATATACATGTATATGCATATTTGTATCTACGTATATGTATATATATATACATATATTTGTGTATATGTGAATGCGCATATAGGTACATATATAAGTATATATGTGTGTATTTGTACATATTTATATATGTCCATATACTTATATATGTGTCTATATGTATATATATGTATGTCTATGTATTTATGTATATGTCTATATATTTATATACATGTGCACATGTATATGTTTATTTGTATATTTGTATGCATGTATATATATATTTGTATGTATTTATATTTGTGTACATACATATATATACATATATATATATATATATATATATATATATATATATATGTATGTACACAAATATAAATACATACAAATATATATACATGCATACAAATATACAAATAAACATATGCATGTGAACATATATATAAATATATAGACATATACATAAATATATAGACATACATATATATACATATAGACACATATATAAATATATGGACATATATAAATATGTACAAATACACACATATATACTTATATATGTACATATATGCGCATTCACATATACACAAATATATGTATATATATATATACATATACGTAGATACAAATATGCATATACATATATACAAATATATATCCCTCTCTTGGAGAGGCACAAGCACTTACACATATGTATGTATGTACGTATATATATATATATATATATATATATATATTTCTCCTTTCAGAAATAATTAGCAATGTTCACATAATGGAGAAACCCAGTAATCATCATATCACAAATGAATTCCATGAGGAAAACAATGTAATTATAAGTTAGAAAATGCTGATTTAATGTTATTCCTGTGCAATACACATGTGTAAATGTTAATGTTGTCCCTGCCAAATTTAGAGTAAGTAATTTTGATTTTAATAATGAACACTGCCAAAAGAAGAAAACAAAAACAAAAACAAAAAGCAATCCATAGAATTCTGTATAATGATTTGTTATATTACTCAATTGAAGCAAATCTCCAGCAGACCATAAAGGAATTGCTGAAAATATGTCATTCATTCATGCCTGTTTTGTTGTTCATAAGAACTTTAAACAGACTGGAGTAAAAAATAAACTGACACCAATGTTCTTTCAAGATTAAAACTTACTATGTATTATAGAAATAGTTTCCATCAATACTTTTTATTTCTCACCTGCTAACCATGGTTATATAAGTATTTCACATAGGTTGTAATTTTGTGCTTACATTCAGTCACATTTAGAGAAATGGACTGAGATGTGTGATGTTTTAATCTTTTTTATTGAAAGGTGTGTAAAATATCATTGTAGTCAACCCTGTTGCTTGCATCTAATGTAGTAGGTTTAACATGCAAAAGTTTCAGCATTTTAAAGATTTGTTTGTGAAATGTAAGTTCAATGTAGGGTGAAAAAATTAAGTATTAGAAGAATACTTATTCTGTAAAACTGCCCAGGTTTCATTTGATATATACATATGTACATATTGTTTGATAGATACATATATGTATCTATCAAACAAATGATAGAAATTTTAAATTACATAGGTGATTGGTTTTATTTTCAGTGAACGTCTTTGACTTCTTTTCTGCATTAATCTTTGATATGGAAGTAATACAATGAAAACATTGAAAACATTCAAAGACAAACTGGTAATAAATAGTGGACAGAGGCCTATAGAATTTTAATAGGCACTCTAGAATTATGTGTTCAGGTTAGCTGTACAGCTAACTGTTTAAGTCTGCTAGAGTGATTTGATAGTTTCATATATTGCACTGCATATATGAGTAAGTAGATAAGATTCCTTAAAGTAGTATTTTAGGCAGAGTCTTACTTTAGAGTGTCAGAACACTCTTCTTTCCTCAACACTAACATTATCCATCCTTTTTTTTTTCTTAACTAAGTAAACTAATTTTTCCTGGTAAATTACAACAAATCTCTCGAACAGAAGACTTCAAAGAAGTATAGAAGTAGATAAAACAGATATGTAAAAAGATCTTTTACTCTCAAATAACAAAACTATTTCCCAAAGTTATATGAATGTTATTTATAAAAAAAAAACAAGAAAATAAAATAAAAAAGAAAACTTTATATAATTTCCCTCAGTACAACTAGAATACATCTCATAATTGAGTATTGTTTATTAAGCTTCCTTTTAACTTTGGTACATTTTTCAAGAAAAATTAGCTTATGCTGAAAAGGAATTTTTTTTAATCCCATCATCTAAAGAATAATCACTTTTCTTTTCTCTGGTGCTATGAAATTACTGAACCAGCCATGCTACTTCACAATAATTGAACAAAAGTTAAAACACGTGAAAACTGCAAAACAAATTGGGATATTATAATGTAGTGAGAAAGTAAAAGCTAAAAGTAGACCTTTTTCTTTTCTGTAAGTAAAACATTTATGAATTTCGAATCTGTGTAAAATCAGCTATCATAGGAAAGAATACTATCAATTAACTACTGCATATTACTGGTATTGTTGATATCAAGCTTGGAGCAAAGAAAAATAAAATCAACATAGAAAATATTTGTACTCAAAACATAAATAGACAAAGCAACTATGGAGGAAATTACTAAACAAGAACTGTACATCAGATCATTTTCTATCCTGATCTGTAAATCCAGGTTCCCAAGGTAAGACAGAAGGATAAGATGAAAGAGTGTAATGATAGGGGAAGGAAAAAACATTGCCAAGATTAGGGAGAGTCAGAATGATAAGGGAATAAGGAGGAGGTTGAATAGGAAGTGATGCAGTGCTACCCCACATTATATATGCATAGGTAGGGTGCTAGATAGGAGAGAAAGCTGATGATGAAAGGCTAGGGGCATATTCTCAAGATAAGACATCCAAGACAGCCTGGTGACAGAGGAATCAGGGAGGGTGGATAAAGTCTGCCAGAATAGAATCCTTTCTCACCCAAACATCACAATTCAGGAGGGTAACAGAGTATAGGTGGTGGAGGATTGCACAAATAACATAATTTCCTCAGTCATGGGTATCATGGCATGGTGAGAAGAAATGACACAGAATAGGTAAACTGGTTAGGAGAGTACATGATGGTATGTGATGGTACAGAGTGGGTACCAGACTAAGCTTGTATGAGAAGTCAAGTCTTCTGCAGCACTGTGTGTCACAAGCTGATAGAGTCAACTGTGTGTATGTGTAAATGCATGTATATGTATATACATATATATATGTGTGTGTATGTGTGTGTGTGTGTGTGTGTGTGTGTATTTAACATATTCATAGACATGATACATATATACATACATAATCCATACATATAAAATTAAAGATGCCTGTGGGATTTTACTAAATCAGTAAAAGAAGAAGGATGAAAAGAGGTATAAGAAAGAGAGAAAGAAATGGACAGAAGCCACCCCCAATAAAGGGGAAAACAGCAGTAGTAGACAGTGACATTTAGCAACAGAGAGAGAGAGAGAGAGAGAGAGAGAGAGAGGGAGAGAGAGAGAGAGAGAGAGAGACAGAGACAGACAGAGTGGGGGTAGAATTATTAAAAGAAATAGGATAGAAGCCAACTCAATGAAAGAGAGTCAGTAACAATCTATGGAAATTAGTGACTGTTCTTGTTTTTCATAGCTGCCTAAAGCAACATGGCAGATTCATTAGAAATTAATGGCAAAATGCAGTACCAATTGGGGTGCAGGGAGTTGTTCTCACTCAGCTTCAATTCAATGTACATTATAAAATTAACATACAGGGTGTTAAATATAACAAAAATGTTTTTAGGACATTGTCGACAAGAATAGTTAAAAAGAAATATATTAGTTTCACAAATTCACTATCGTTGGAAGACTTTGATTAACTAAGTTTTAGATGTGAAATTAATAGATAGAAACTCTCTCTATGGGTAATTATGTTAAATGAGACCCACAATGACGTACTATACCACATCTAGGCTGGTACTACTGCAACACACAGAGACATTCAAAAGTGCATCAACTTGATTGATTGGCATAAAGCTATTCACAGAGACACTCTAGCCCTTGATTCACATATGTGCTGTGTTCTCTCTGTATTTTACTATCTCTTCTACAATGGTCTCTACTTGGAGCTGGGTGGTCTTGTGATACATTCACTAAGGCACTCCTGATTCATTTGCCTCTCCTTCTCTTATTGTACATATTGTGTCAAACCTCCCAACCTCATATTAACAACTATTCCCAGTACTTCCTTCACAAAATGTCAGCACTCTGGAATTCTCTTTTTGCAATCATTAATTTGTAACAACATCATCTCAAAGGGCTTGCAAAAACCATGGGTACACCCTCATTCTCCAAGCTTAGCTAATTAAAAAAAAAAGCCTGGGATCAGGAGAAGTAAATGTAATAAAAATAGAAGTTTCAGTTAGCTATAAATGAAGACATGAGTCAAAAAGCTATCAGGAAATAACCATGCTTGATAAGAAAAAAGGAGTATAGAGTAATCCTGTATGTGTGTACTCAATGTAAACTATGGGTAAACAAAAAGTGTGGTGAGATCTTAGGTAGAATAGTAGATGAAGATTTTAAATGAAAACCTATGAAATAAATGTTTTCAAATGCTCAGAAGGCTCCATAAAAGCAAATGATAGCTTCAGTTACCTAGATGACCTAATCAGCTACAAAGATGAGTGCTCTAAAGACGTAGTAAGCAGTGTACAAAAAGAGCGGGTAAAATTTGGGGAGCTATTACTGCTACTAGCTACAAATGAATTCTCACTCAGAGTGAATAGTAGGCTAGTGTGAGAGAATAATGGGCACTAAATAGGGAGGATATGGGAAGGCCAGAAAGAAATGAATCAAGCATAGTTTGCTGGACATGTAATATTACTGTGAATGAACAACAGAGCATAAATGAGCAGAGAGATAACTGGGTATAAGAAGAAGCAAGAAACCATGCAAGTATGGAAATATGATGCATATGGAAGACAACAATTAGAAAAAGATGTGTCAAATGACCCAAGTAGAAGAGAACTTTGGAAATAAATCCCCAGGAAGACATGGCAAAAAATACTGAAAACTAATCTGAGGAGGCTTTATTTCAGAAAGTGCATGATATAAGACTATAATATATAGTGTGTTGGAGAAGACTGTTAAACCTAAATTTCTTGAAAAAAAAGAAAAAACACAAAAAACCATATAAAATGAATATGATGGTGAATATTTCCTTGATATATATTTCTCACTTGTTTTCTCAATTTCTATATATATTTATCACTTTTAGTAGTCACCAACTGAGAAGAATACACTCCACTTAGTAAGTCTAATATGATTAAAATATATCTGATGCTTTCACCTGTTGATTTTGAAAACCAGATATACTCCCATACTGCAGTTTCTATATTTTCCAAAAATTTCAGTTCCTTGATGTTATATGAGTTACCTCTTTTGGTTATTGTTTTTCGATTTTAAGTAGCCCTTGAGTGCATGGATAATCTCAGTTAATCAATGTTTTTAATTCATTATATATATATTTGTATACTATATGTAGATCATTTCCCTGAGGAATTTTCCCACTCCCACCTAACAGGCTGCACATCTGTATGCGTATATGTGACATATATATTTAAATTTTGTGGTAGCTTACTATATTAGCATATATAATAATTTTATTGGTTGGTAACTATGCATGAATGTTTACATAGAGTGACTGGAAGGTCACTAAATATTGAAAATAAAATCTTGAGCTTAACCAATGCAAGAGTTTTCATGCAGTGTGTCTAAACAAAGTAAATTACACTGCTTGCTTCACTGTGGGCTTTCCCATTGCTATGTTCAGTAACAGGGAATACAATGAGCTAGAAAGTATGAAAATATTTGTAAAAGTTGAAAATTTACCAACTGCTGTGATGCTAGGACAGAATGAATATAAAACATTTTTATGTTCATGCACATGTTTATATATACATACAGGACGCAATGAATAAATTGTCATCTAAATTACACAAAAATGAAAATAACACTGACATCTCATTTTAACAGATATATTTCCCCAAATTACACAAAAATATCTTGAAATACTAAAGAGTAAATTTATTCAATAAAATCGCCATTGGCTTCAACCACGGTATCCAGACAACTTTGGAATCTCCTGCAACTCTTCTGGATGGTCTCCTTGTTTAAGTTGGTGAATACTGCTGTAATCCTTGCCTTCAGTTCATTTTTGGTGTTACAAGGAGTTTTGTTGGTCTCTTGCTCAACTTCACTCCACACATAATAATCAAGGGGGTTGCAGCCTGGGGAGTTAGATGGCCAGATGTTAGAGGTGGTGTGGTTGCAGAAATTGTCTGACAACCATGACTGGATTTACCTGCTTGCATGGCATGGTGCAGAGTCTTGTTGCTAGACATTGGGTTTTCTAGCAGCCACCCTCTTGACCCAGGGCAGCACTATCTCCATCAAGCACTTGATGTAGGCCTCTGTGCTGAGTCTGAGGTTATGTAGGATGATGAATGGAGTGGCCCTTTCTCATCTTGCATGAGGAATACTGAATGTCTTCAGGCACTACCTGGCTGATCAGACACTCCCATGTCCCTGGCGATGGACCTGATTGACTTGGAGGCATCATTGTCAATCATGGACTGGATCTCACCAACAAATTCAGGAGTTCTTTTCTTATCAGAATAATCAGAGTGAATTTTCCAAGCTGCTATACCTTTGCAATCACCATTAGACTTATCCAACTCTTTCCAAATCCTCTGCACTGTCCTCAGATTGACACCCAAACACTCTGAAATGTTTGTACTGGAGCTTCTAGCATGAATGCCAAGCAGCACAGCATGCCATTTCCAAATTTCTGGTAGAGTGAATTGCATCATGGTGCTGTTTTTATCACAGATGGTGCCCAACTAACCCTACTATACTGTGTAGTTGACAAAATCAAAAACAATGTGCAAAATCAAAAATATAAAATGGCAACAATTTGCCAATCACCACCTGTATATGTGTATGAATACATACATACATACATACATACATACATACATACATACATACATACATACATATATACATACATACATAGATGCATGCATGCATACATACATACATACATACATACATACATACATACATACATACATACATACATACATACATACATACATATACACACACACATACACACATATGCTGAAAATGTCTGATAAGGTAGGATATGTGTTAGTTCCTCACGTAGTGAATGAAGTGGTAAAGACAGGTGTCACACCCAATAATGAATATAAAACTTAGATAAAATGCAATCAGAGTTTGTATCAGCATGTGCTACCAGCAATGTCTTTTTTCTAGTGAGATAATTACAGAAGTTTTCAGCTAAGGGAAAGCAACTGCTCCAAGCATTTGTTGATCTGAAGAATTCCTTTGACAGGAAACCATACTATATAGTTTAATGGTTTATAGGAAAGCTAGGTCTAGATAAATGGTTTGTGAGAGCCATGCAAGTCATGTACAAATATACTTCCAAGGTGAAACTTTAAGTTCAATGAGAAATGGAGCATGTAGGTTGATGTCTGTCAGGACTCATGTCTCATTCCTCTCTTTTTAAAATAGTTACCCAGGTTATTACTGAGTTGAACACTTGCTGTCTATGGAAGTTTTTGAGTTCTACTGATCTGCTTCTTGGAGACAAAATTCCAAATAAGGTGGCAAAGATTTGAGAGATTTCAAAGGAAAAGTGGCACAGCTAGCAGGAAAAAAGATAGACCCCTACTACTAACTGGGAAGCGGCTATGCTATATGTGCAAAAAAAAGGAGTGGGTAGAAATTCCATGGATACATGAGGGGTGCAGTGGGTTCACAAGCAAAATTACAGAAATAAACTTCGTGTGGAGCTGATTCATAACACATATACCTTAGAAGCTTCTTTCTCTAGGGAAAATCTATCTATAGTGAAGGTGAGTATTCTGAAAACCTAGTAGCCAGAGTAAGAACAGGATGGAAAACATTCAAGGAACTATTATTACTGCTGATAACTGAAAGGTTCTCTCTTTGAGAGAAAGACAGATTGTAAACACCAAATGTGATGCTACAAGGTAGCAAAATATGGACACGGGATATAGAAGATATGTAAAAGCTGGAAAGAAATGAGTTGAGCATGCTTCATTGGTTATGTAATGTTAGTGTGAATGAATGATAGGTTACAAAGAAGTTGAGAGAACAATTAGGTATTACAGAAACCAGCTGCAGTATGCAAGACAGAAGATTTCACTGGTGAAAATATGTGATATGACAGTTGGATAAAGTTGGATAAAGAAATGTCAAGTGATTCCAGTGGACAGAATCTACAGTAGTCATGGGAAGAAGTAGTGAACACTGATTTCAGGATACTGAACTTCATGAAGGAGATGACAAAGACCCACACCAACTCACAAGAGGCTGGGAAGGCAAAGACCCAACTCACTCAAGCAACCATGGAAAACCAGATGTAAAGTGATGACAATGATGATGATTATAATGAAATATAATATCTGATACTGGAGATGGCTGCTTTGTAACTCTTGTGATAAAGTACAAATGACAATTTTGCTTTCATATGTGTTCGGTGGAAGTGATCACAGTTTATGCTAAATATACAGGGATAGTTACATTTGGCATCGTAAACTAATGAAACACAACTTTCAAGTGATGCCACTCCTTTCAAAAGTGAAGTGTTTTCTAACATTTTCCTATACAGAAGCGAGAAAGAAAATGATTAAAATAGAGAGAGAAACATAGGTGGATTTAAGAATAACAAGAAGTAAATCTCTTAATAATTCTAATCCTACTGATAAGAAAACTAGTTTGAAATATCGATGTCTGTCATTACAAACAACAAAGTTTTTTTTTAATTAAGCATTGTTTGCATATATTTGAACTCCTATCAAATCAGCTTAAAAGGTTTTGATTTAACATGCAACCTAGATTATCCTACTGCAGAAGATAATTAGTTAAGAATTCAGTAAAATTTTCTTTAAATGCTTATAGATGTATTATATATAGAGAATATAATTAAAGCAAGATATATTCCTTATTAGCTAAAGAATTGATTTTCTATAACAAGACAACTTTATTAATTAACTGTCAAGCTATTTAGGCAGTCATAAGCCTGCATGCTCTCAGCTGGATGGGCATTGTTTGCCCTACTATATGTGTATTTGGCAAGCAAATTGCTTGAGTTATTAAAACTTTGGATAGAAAGCCTTGCAGTATTTGATCTAGCTCTCTACACTCTGAGTTCAAACTCCACCAAGGGAACTTTATAAGTACAACATTTTCTCTGTGATAGGTGTAAACATAGTTATGATAATTGTAGGTATGGCTGTGATAAGTACAGATATGGCAGTGTAATTAAGAAGCTTAGTTTGTAATCATGTGGTTTTGGTTCAATCTTACTGTGTGGTACAAAGTATAGCCTCAGATTGACTAATGCCTTGTGAATGAAAGAAACACTATGGAAGTCTGTCACATATGTACTTATTTATACAGATATGTAGGTGTGTGCTTGTTTCTATATACTTTTTCCATGACATGTTGGGCAGCAGTGACATATGTTTACGTTCTGCATAACCAGGCAATGCCTGAGTAGTTTGACCAGTGGAATAAAGAACCTTACTTGAAAACAAGCAAAGGTTAACATCAGAAAGGGCATACAGCCAGGACTGGATTTAAACCATGAGGGGGCCTGGGGCACTTCAAGTTTGGTGGGCCCCTTATACACAAGAATTAAAATCTTAGAAAATTACCAAATTTAAATCTCAAAACCCATCTATTTCAAATAATTGAATTTGATGTGTTAACAGAGAAAGTTTAAATAAATGACTGAAAATGTTGCTTTATAGATACACTTGTTCAAAATTCAAATTTCATTTTTCACACATCCTCTTGTGGTGTTTGACTTTTCCTACAGAGAAAAGCACAACAAAGGAGGGAAGAGTGGGGTAAGATTTTTTCTTTTAATGTGAGTTACATGTTTCAGAATGTAGAATAAGATAAAATGACAGAAAATTACCAAGAAAAAATCATTTTTATAGTTGTTGCTGTTCCAAAGCCATGATGATGTGTGTGTGTGTGTGTGTGTGTGTGTGTGTGTGGTGTGTGTGTGTGTGTGTACGTGTGTGTGTGTGCGTGTGGTGTGTGTGTGTGTGTGCATGTGCGTGTGTGTGTGCATGTGTGTGTGTGTGTGTGAGAGAGAGAGAGAGGGAGAGAGAGAGAGAGAGAAAGTGAGAGAGAGAGATGGAAAGAGTTGGGTAGAGATACCAACATTTAAAAGACATGGATTTTAAAAATTCTTCTTTTAAAACAGCTTTTCTTCATTGTTTTGCAATGCATGAAAAAAAATATAAAAAGCAGGGGAAACCCTTTCTGAAAGTCTGCTTTTCCATTTTCCAATAGCAGTATGTGGAGCACTATGAGTAATATTTACTGCATTTTTGACTTTAAAAAAATGTATTTTTTAGAAACATTCACTACCTTGTCAAAACTATATCAGCAAAGAAAAGACCTTCTCTAAATGCAGTAAAACCTATAACATATTCAGGACACTATTTCAGTAAATTATCACTGTTCTCTTTGAGTATGTAAAAGACAAATTTAAGCAAGGGAAAATGGGTAAGACTAGACAAATTAAATATGCCCTTCCAGTTCTCAAGAATTAAATTTGAAAAAAAGTCATACACATAGTGGCTGTGTGGTAAGTTGCTTGCTTACGAGCCACATGGTTCTGGGTTCAGTCCCACTGCATGGCACCTTGGGCAAGTGCCTTCTACTATAGCCTCGGGCCGACCAAAGCCTTGTGGGTGGATTTGGTAGACGGAAACTGAAAGAAGCCCGTTGTATATATGTATATATATGTATGTATGTGTGTGTATATGTTTCCATGTCTGTGTTTGTTCCCCCAACATCGCTTGACAACTGATGCTGATTCGTTTACATCCCCGTAACTTAGCGGTTTGGTAAAAGGAGCCCGATAGAATAAGTACTAGGCTTACAATGAATAAGTCCTGGAGTCGATTTGCTTGACTAAAGGCGGTGCTCCAGCATGGCCGCAGTAAAAGAGTAAAGAGTATAAACATCCTTAGACATCAGAAAGATCAGAAATGCAACAAAATTTAAAATATCTTGGTCACATAAAAGAGGATTATGGAAAAATCTCACATAATATTAAATTAATGAAACTCAACTAAATCTAAAAACTCAACATAAAATATTTTTTATAGCTTCTTCACCAAAAATTATCCAGATATTTTATTAGCCACCTCAATTACAATAGGATCAAATTTGACGAAAAATTTCTGTAAATAGGACTTGTTACCTACGTTTCAAACTTTCAACTTCAACAACGACTATGTAAACTATACTGACCAATTTTTACTCCCAAGTATGTAACCTATATTGATCAAATTTTACTTCCAAAGATGATGCAATGGTACAAAATGAGAGAAAATAACAAGAAATCAGAAATTACTGATTTTGACCCAGTTACCAATTTTACCCCACTTCTATATAGTAATTCCAAGTGTTTGACTGAATGATGAAAAATATATGAAAAAATAAGAAAAAAAGGTTCAATTTTAAGAAACATTTGAATATATTTGCAATAATTCTAAAGCTGAAAAAGATTTTAATTAACTATATTTTCATATCTTTATATATAAAAGTGAGGTTGTGTGGTGTCTGTCTCCTACAATTTAGATTCCTAACTACTCCCACATTTTGCGGTGCAGTTTAACCAAAACCGGGTATCTTATAGTCGTGATTCATATCGAGCCCTTCTGGGTATTAGCACGCGTCTATGATGAGTCTACGATTTAAAAAAAAATTTACCATCAATTTTTCCCATTTTTAATGCATTTTTGGCATATATAAGGGAAGTAACTCTCTAAAAATTTATTATTAAATCTCAGAACGTAAAAAGCTACAGTAACACCCCCACTTTGTGGTTAGCCATATTGAGATGGCTATTATACTTTACATCTCTAAAAATGCTTATATAGTTATTTCCCTTACAAACCCGAGCAACGCCGGGCGATACTGCTAGTTATATTTAAATACCTAAATGGTTATATAACTATATATTTATATTTTTTAACTAACTATATATTTATAACTATAACATATATATATGTATATATATATATATATATATATATCGTTATTATTATTATTATTATTATTATTATTACTACCAATACTATTATTATTATTATTATCATTATTATTATTATTATTATTATTATTATTATTATTATTGTTATTAGTATCATCATCATTATACTTGTGGATGGGTTTTTTTCTTTCTTTTTTTTTGCTATAGGTATATATATGTGTGTGTGTATATGTGTGTATGTATTTGTATTTAATATGCTGAATGCATTCCCAAAGTGTCTTCCCCACAACCACATAGTGTAATTGTATTATTTTAAAACAAAAACAATAAAAATTTTATACTGGAATTAAAATAAAGGAAACTATATTATGATGGTTTCCTGCTTAAGCAGGATACATGAGAAGAATAGAAACTAGGTTATGGACTAGTTCTCCAAGAACCTCTCCATAGAACACATACACAAACGTAGCTTAAATATTGCATACTGAAGTATCTATTCATTGCTAAGGCTTTATTATTGTATATCAGTAACAGACAGCTTTCATGCTATGTCTGGAATATAAATTAGATTCTCAAATGAAATTTATTTCTTTATATGTTTGTTTGGAGGTTGATTAAATTCAGTGGTTTGTTAGAATCACTTAAACTATAAATTACTATGTTTATTTGACCAAACAAAACATATTATGAAGATTATATATTTATAGAATATATACTTACTTGATCTCTGGTTCTTTATGAAATAAAGTTGCAATCTTTCCTTAAAAGACTTCTCATTTGTGAAAAATTCTACTCTAACCCTGAAAATAAAATAAATTCTATTAGTGAAAATTAAATATTCCAATATAGACTTATAAAAAATGTAATGTAGATAAAAATTTTATTACAAATATGCAATATAAACATATGACATGAAAGATTAAAATAATTAGCTAAGAAATATATGCAAAGAAACAAGTATTTTGTAAACAATCATAATGTATAAAACTTAATTTTGGAGATGTTTTTATTTGAAATAAAAATTATTGATAATATACTGATCTCTTCCAATTAATTTTTCATGAAGTGAGTATAATCACTTAAAATGGCCACATTTTATGATCCTAGAAATATGAAATCTAAAGTAGATCCCATTGGGGTATGTGAACTAAAAGCATTGAAGTAACAAACTAGATACTGAAAAGCCTCCTATCCATCAAGAACACAACTATTTAAGCAAGCTTTGTTCTCTTTACATCATTGTAGAAATGAAATAACCAGGTGGATTGTTTTCAGCTACTTGAACATAGGTCATAAATTCCTGTCTACTGCTGCAGATATTTCTTTTGACCACTGGGAATAGACATCAGATAATCTTTAATAGGGAAAATTATATTAGACTATTAAAATACCTATGAAACAAATATACCTGCAATAGACCACTTTCCTATTTCAGATTACATTTATTTTCTATCTACATTTTGCTATGAAACATGAGCTAAGCACCATCCTCTTGGGATAAGAAGGCATTCAAATTACACTACATACATAGCAGTATTACTTTTTTTTATTTGTTTCTTTTTCTTTCAGATATGTGTTGTATATACTATATTTATAAGGCTTTGTAGAAATGTGTGTAATGCCCATATAAGTTATTGTGACTTTTCCTATATAATGGATAAGAATGAAGCTTGAGGCCTTGAATGTGTGTGTGCACACACAGACGTACATATATATGAATGTATGCATTAAATATGAACATATATATATGTATGTATGTATTTATGTATGTATGTATATTGTGTTTATGCATGTGTATGTGTGTGTGTGTGTGTACAAACAAACACACATATACACATGTTCTTGTGTATACAAACATGCAACATATATACAAACAACTTGCAATGTTTTCAACAGATCATTCTAATTGGACACCTAACAACATACCTACAAAAGTTCTCTAGACATTGCTAAAGTTGAAGTACAAAACGTTTAAGTGAAGGTTTGAAATATGTTAGAATTGATGATGATGATGATGATGATGATGATGATGATAGCAATAATGATTGCTACTGATACCATGAATGGTGACTTAATAGGTTAAGTTTTAATCAATGGCAATGTATATTTTTCTGATAAATTAGAGCAATTTCAAAGCAAATAAACACAATAACAGTGAAATATCAGCCCACCAGATGACACCAGAAAAAAAAATGTATTTCTCATATTAAACAGGAATACAGTGAAAATATTGATTCAATAAAGCATGAAAAACGAATAGATTAGGAGTGGATACATCTTAAAATGAATGCTGAGATTTTAACCAATCTCTGGTATCTGTTGTACACCAGGTTTCTTTCTTCTGATACCAAAGCCTCTCACTCATATTTGTAGCAGCTCTAAGGTGGCAAGATGGCAAAATCACTACCGCACTGAACAAAATGCTTGGTGGCATTTCTTCCATCTCTTTATGTTCTGAGTTCAAATACCACTGAGGTTGATTTTGCCTTTCATCTTCTGGGGGTTGTTAAAATAAATACCAGTCAAGTACTTGGGTTGATGTAATCAACTTGCCTTCTCCCCTCAAACTTTCTAACCTTGTGCAAAAATTAGAAAGGCTTATTAGCTCTATTGGTTTACACACAATGCTGTTGTTTTTTTTTTCATTTATAGTTTCAATATTAACATCAAATAGTATTTAGTAATGGCACTTTACACTCATATCTTGTTGCGGTCAACTTAATTTTCATTTTTCTAGGGTTGATAAAATAAAATAGTGGGTACAGGTGTAGCTGTATGTTAAGAGGTTTGCTTATAAACCGTATAGTTCCAGGTTCAGTTCCACTACATGGCAACTTGGGCAAAGGTCTTCTACTATAGCCATGGGTTGAACAAAGTTTTGTGAGTGAATTTGATTGATGGATACTGAAAAACGATTGTTCTGTGTGTGTGTGTGTGTTTGTCTCCTCACCACTGCTTGACAACTGGAGTTGATTTACTTACATACCTGATAAAATAAGTAGCAAACTTAAAAAAGAAAATACTAGGGTCAATTTACTTAACTAAACCCTTCAAGTACCCTAGGATGCATACAAGCCAGATTACTTAAAACAAGTGTAAGGCAAAAGATAAGAACCGGAATTAGTTTGTCTTCAATTACCTCCAAAATCGATGGCCTTATACCATTATTAAAAATCAATATTTTCAAAGTCAAGTTTTGTAGAAATTAACATGATTATTTTACCCCTGTGTTTGATAAATTTTGACATTATTACCTGGAGAGTTGATATCATTAAGTGCTTTGGATTGGATTCAGATTCATTTATTCTTTCTATGACATGATTTGATTTAATCATGCATTTAAATAGACAATCTTAATGTTTAAAAAAGAAAATATTGACCATTTCAAAGAGGAGACATTACTGCATAACCCCATTGTATATGTAGAAAGTGTCAGGTCTTATAAAATATTCTACATTATTAGAACAAATCTGAGATAGAAAAGAGATAAGTCAAATGATGAAATCCAAACCACTCATTTTAATATTTCATTTTTAACTGCTATATTTGTCTCAGAAGATAATTAGTCAGTCGTGCAGCATAGTAGAAGAGCTTAAACTCAATACACACAAAACACTGTGTGTGTGTGTGTGTGTGTGTGTGTGTGTGTGTGTTTGTCTCCTCACCACTGCTTGACAACTGGAGTTGATTTACTTACATACCTGATAAAATAAGTAGCAAACTTAAAAAGAAAATACTAGGGTCAATTTACTTAACTAAACCCTTCAAGGTAGTACCCTAGGATGCATACAAGCCAGATTACTTAAAACAAGTGTAAGGCAAAAGATAACCGGAATTAGTTTGTCTTCAATTACCTCCAAAATCGATGGCCTTATACCATTATTAAAAATCAATATTTTCAAAGTCAAGTTTTGTAGAAATTAACATGATTATTTTACCCCTGTGTTTGATAAATTTTGACATTATTACCTGGAGAGTTGATATCATTAAGTGCTTTGGATTGGATTCAGATTCATTTATTCTTTCTATGACATGATTTGATTTAATCATGCATTTAAATAGACAATCTTAATGTTTAAAAAAGAAAATATTGACCATTTCAAAGAGGAGACATTACTGCATAACCCCATTGTATATGTAGAAAGTGTCAGGTCTTATAAAATATTCTACATTATTAGAACAAATCTGAGATAGAAAAGAGATAAGTCAAATGATGAAATCCAAACCACTCATTTTAATATTTCATTTTTAACTGCTATATTTGTCTCAGAAGATAATTAGTCAGTCGTGCAGCATAGTAGAAGAGCTTAAACTCAATACACACAAAACACTGTGTGTGTGTGTGTGTGTGTGTGTGTGTGTGTGTGCATGCGCACAAGTGTGTTTGTTTGTGTGTGTGTGTGTAGCTTTTATCCTTTACTTGTTACAGTCATTGGATTATAGCCGTGCTAGAGCACCTCCTTGAAGGTTTATTTGAATGAAGCAACCCCAGTACTTACTTTTTTTAAAGCCTGGTAGTTATTTTATTGATTTCTCTAACTGAACTGTTAAGTTACTGGGATGTAAACTAACCAACACCAGTTGTCAACACACATCTACACATATATATGAAAGGCAACTTTTAGTTTCTGCACCAAATTCACTTACAAAGTTGTGGTCAGTCTAGGGCTACTGCCATGCAGTGGAACTGAACCTGGAGCCATGTGGTTCAGAAGAAAACTTCTTACCACACAGCTACACCTAAATCTAAATATATGTATGACTGTGTATTGTGTGTGTGTGTGTTATTACACACACAAGCACATACACACACATGCACACACACACACAAGATTAAGAGTTTCACACAAGTATATTAAAACACAAAAAGAAAATGCTTTGAGAACTTTATCATGCAGAAAACTCACAAAATATTTACATTTTTATGTAAATATTTTCTTCCTCCTATTCATGATAAAATTCTTGAGGAATTTTTGAGTTATATTTATACATGGTTAATACTGCTTCTGTTACTAATAGCAAGTGATTTTTCAGTTACTGTTTTACTATACCAGTAGTAGTTGATTTTGTTTTAGCATACAGGTGTCAGTGAATACTTGTTACTGATGAAGTTCAAAGAGTAAAAATACATATTAGCAATGTCATCACTGCTACAGGGAAACTTTTGGTTGCTACTGATATATTTCTGTTTTTAACACTCTCTCTCTCCCACCTATATATATATATATATATATATATATCAGAAATATTGTTATATTTCGGAATGGTCATTTTGCCAGTTTAGCCAATAAAAACACACGCACTATATATTTGGTGTTACTTTGCTTCAGTGTTATTTATTTTTTACATTAATCTTAATCTTATTTGGGCCAGAGTCCTTTCGTCACACTCCTGTGACCGCATCAGTGGTCCTTTGTTTTTTGTTTTATTGGCTAAACTGGCAAAATGACCATTCCAAAATATAACAATATCTGTTTTAACACAAGACTTCACATAAAAAATCTTGCACAACAAATATATAAACGTATATAAGAAATAATTTCTCAAAACGAATATCACAGTCTATAAGGCTTTAATGATGTATCTGCTTTAAGTGTGTAACACAGGTAGCTATTTTGAACTGATATTGTTTCTGTCACTGATAAAGCATGCACACACACACACACACACACACATAAACTCACTAATGTTCAACATAGATTTGACAATAGAGAATATTCTTATGAATCAGATACAATTTAATCTGTCCTGCTAATGTAAGTAACTGACTAATTATATTGTAAAGATAAAAAAAAGAAATTCTGTAGTGCTGTTAGGTACATAGTCACTCAACAAGCTACTGCAATCATGGTTCAGACAACATTAGTGGGCCTGTTTTCCTTTACATATTTAAATCTTAATTTAGTCTGCTTTACACCAAATTCTCTCCAATACAACATTTTACCTTCTTTTCTAAAACTTTCAATGAATTGATTTTATTTGTATTATCCCCCTTCTTGTTTTTGAATTTTAAACACTCTTAAAAGAAGGTTTTGTTTACTAGTTATATGGATAATGTCAGTAAACTGCAAATTTTCTGTTCACTAAATTACATGTGTAAGACCTTACTGTATTTGCATTTAGTACGCAGAATGCTCCCTTCAGGTATTTGTCCTCAGTCATATTGTAATTCTTAGGATGTCTAATAATATTTTACATTAACAAATTTTAGCATTTAATTCATTATAATTTGATTTAAAGCTCATTTCTTATTGCAAATATGAAATCAAGGTAGTGCACCTACCTCTGTATGTGGGTCATTTGTGTACATGATATATAATAACTTATACAGGGAGTTCAACCACCTTGGGTTCCCTTCAAGGAGTACCCTCTGTTACAGGCAATTAGCTCAGGTTATCCATTTGAGGATACCTTCTACCCACCCACTAATCTCTTGGAGGGCTATGGACGCTATCTTTTCCTAGACAACCCTGCTCCCCAAACTTTCCTAAAAATACAGCCTGACTAATTTCCTTGTAGAGACAGAAATAACACAAATGAAAATAAAATAGCAGAAAAAACAGTAATTTTACTTGATTCAAAATAGAAAGTTTAATAGGTACTCTGTAGTGAAATATTTTATAATGAAAACCATAGCAGTTAATTCATTCATAATTATTTCATAGAACTTTACATCAAATGTCATGATATTGATAACTTTCAAATATCTTTTATTCTTACAAGAAATGAACATTTAATTTAAAGATTGCTTCCTTCAGGCTATATTTTGAATTAGAAACCAATGCTTTGAAGTTAATTTTATTGTTCATTTCTGATAGATCTTTGAAGTTTAAGAGACAAAAGTCAGTAGCTATTTTAACCAATATATAGTTTATTTATTTATATTTAGCTTAGTTTATTTTATAACATTTTAGAAATAAGGAAGACATTAAAGGAAATAGAAATTGGGAAAGGATTCTGACTATAAAATTAATAAGGCGCAGGAGTGGCTGTCTGGTAAGTAGCTTGCTTACAAACCACATGGTCCTAGGTTCAGTCCCTTGGTCAAGTGTCTTCTACTATTGCCTCGGGCTGATCAAAGCCTTGTGAGTGGATTTGGTAGACAGAAACTGGAAGAAGCCTGTAGTATATGTATATATATATATATATATATATATATATATATATATGTATGTATGTATGTATGTATGTATGTGTGTGTATATATTTGTGTGTCTGTGTTTGTCTCCAAAACATTGCTTGGCAACCGATGCTGATGTGTTTACATCCCTGTAGCTTAGCGGTTCGGCAAAAGAGACCGACAGAATAAGTACTAGGCTTACAAAGAATAAGCTCTGGGGTCGATTTGCCCTGACTAAAGGCGGTGCTCCAGCATGGCTGCAGTCAAATAACTGAAACAAGTAAAGAATAAAAGAATAATATTTACTGTTCAAAGACAAATTAGTTCATAACGTATCAGAGATTTTTAAGCCTTAAGAATAGCCATATTTGATTTCTTTAACCCTTTTGCTATCAAACAACCTGAAAATTTGTTTTCAGGTTTCATATTTAAATTCCATGCTAGAAACATTAATAAAACTCTCTTTTGAATAACTGCTTAATAATGAAATAGTAACTTCACTAATTCCTACTGAAGTCATTATTTTAAAATTAATTAAAACAGAAGTTGCATATTTTGTAGGAAATGTGGTCACAAAAATGCAAAGGAAATTGAAAAACATCAGCACATACTGTTATAAAAGAAAGTGAAAAAAATCCACATTCTACATTATAATTCTATTGAAAATGTACTTCATTTAACATGTGCCTAATTACTTTTTCAGTTGCTTAAAAATGTCCTTCTGTGCTTCATAAATATTGCATGTTATGTGTAGCTTAACTAAAATCATTTATCACATTTAGTTGTTGAATTTTATTAAATAAAAATAAACTGGATACAATACATCTTGCTTACTAAATGATTCCTTACTAAACCAAGCACTCCCAGACTGAAGCACAGTATATTCAGAAGTAAAAATGTAGTGTCCTATATCACTTTGCTTAAGACAAATAAATAGAGAAAATGGGAGTTTTTATTTTTTCAATAAACTGCAGTTTCCAAAACATATACAAATCTCTTAACCTCATCTCTTGTGTATTATATTTCTAACAACATTTCAATCAGTTCGACCCTGATTCCTTTGAAGAATCTTAACCATGCATACATATATTTCCTTTAACTGACATTACAAATCTGAACTCTTATTTTTAAACATTAAAAATTTTGTATTAGAAATATAAGTATTGAATCCAAATTTAGCCAAGTGAATATACATTTGGAAATAAGGTATCAGCAGACAAGCACAAATTGTACTGATCAAATCACAGTGTATATAAATATAAACAAACTTTTGTTTTTTATAAGCATTGAAGTGTGTATTGTAAGATACAAATAAGATGATAATTTATTTTTGAACACAGAAGCACCATTAGAACAACAGAAATATTGAGTAAATTACTCTTACAAAGTGGAAATGTATCTTACAGTGTAATGCGATTAAAAAACTGGAAAATTTAAATCATCAAAATCAACTCACATGAGAAACATGCAATATATTGAGCAACTTTATATTTCATCCCAATATTGTCATTAACTATAATGATGAAATTTAATAAATAAAATAAAAGAGAAGTATTTCTTAATGTTTAAGATTTATAATATCTATTAGAAATAAAAATTAACAATGAAAATTTGATAAGACAACTTTTGGGATGTGCAGTAGTGGGCATCCCGATAAAACTAAATAACTAGAGCTGTTAACTAATTGCCAAAATCCAATTAAAAATTCAGCTTTGAGAAATTTAATAAGTTAAAATATATGAAGCTGCCAACTTTGTTATTTCTTTCCATATAAATATTTACTTCTATTGAACCAAAAGTTATCCACAAAATAGATTTAAACTCTTATTCACAGAGAAAATTGTCTAGTAAATATCCTGCAATTCACATGCAAATATTTGCTTAGAAACCAATTTGACAACAGAATTCTCCAGTTAATGATTTACTTCTGAATTTTCAAATTTATACTGTAATAATCATTTTCCATTATGTACATATGCTGAATAATTACCACAAAATCAGATATGTGGCAAGAAAACAAATCATGTAAGAGGCTTTTTTCAGTTCTGTTTGATATCATATTACCTTTGGAATCTCTCTGTATTGCTCACAAGTCTACACCTACTTTACAAAATATATATGTATTATGTACACACACACACACACACACACACATTCATATATACATTCATATTCTCTTCAAAATTTTCTTTCAAGGTCTTGGACAAATAAATGATAAATAAAAGCCTAAGAGATACAAAAAGCTATAATCCTATTTTTACTACTATATTATAAGCTAAGCATTATTAGTTTGTAAAATTATTCAAATATAAAAAAAATAAACATTAAAGGAAATGTTCTCTCAAATATTTGACATTAACACAATTTGAATTAATATTTCAGGCAATGAAATCCTTTATTCAATAAAAAATAGTTAGGGTTATAGAAAATTGTTTATGTAACAGCAAACAGATTAAATGCAAAAGGAAATTACATCTGTCATACAAGCAATACATAGCTGGTTAGGCTTTCATCTGTTTCAAGTAGTAGAGAAAAAACAAAGGATACCTTGCTGTTACATGCTTTGATGTCAATAAATGTTAGGCTTAATCTTTTTAGTTATTTTCTATTGTTATACAATTAGATTTGTCACTTCATTGATTATGTGACTAACATATTTTTAACAGTTTAAATAACAACCAAATAAATTGTATGTTTAACAGTGTTTTATCATATCTCAACTTATTTCTGAAAAAAAAAGAAGGAAAAAAAAATAGAAAAAGAAATTTTTACCATTATCTTTAGAGTATTTCAAACAAGTACTCATTTCAACAGATTAAAAATATAAGATTTGGAAAAAGTTCACTGCAGCAAATGTAAGGAAATAGTGGAAAATGCTTATTATATTCTGGTTTTAGAAACACAGCAATTGGGGCACAAAACCTGAATAATAACCATACCGGTCATTTTCCATAAATTCAAAATTTCCAGATCCAATGCTGTAGACAAGAGAGAGAAATTATTTAGAAAATTAACGAATGTGTTCTAAATATTAAGAGGTCAATGAACTCTGGTTAATTTTAAAATATTTAATTACAGTGTATCAAATTAGCTAAGTTTGTGAGATATGGCTTCTACTGAAAAGGTATTTCATGTTTGACATAATATATTTATGAAAAGAAAACTAGCTTCTAAAGTTACAAAGTTTTGAAATGTGTAAATATGTTGGAAATTGATAAAATTTGGACAAACACAGACTAAATATTAAACTAATTCAGTATATAAAGTTATATTTATTATATCTATAATCTTGTTACAAAAGAAATCCTCTCTATATATTTTAGGTTCTAGGTAAAATGGCATAGATATTTGAACAACTTCAGTTTTTTAACATACTAGCCATTGTTCAGTTCTGCTAAAGTTAATTTTCTTGATAGGCTGCACAGTGAGCCTTTACTAAAGTGTATAAATGGAGGCATTGTCAACCAAATTAATGGCAGGGGCTAATATTGTATATGTATAAAATACTGGGTGAGTATGTACTGCCCAGTGAACAAGATAAAAATTTACAGAATAAGACAAAATACTCCAAACGTCATGTAACCATAAAAAACATATAAATATATCTTTTATCTTTTACTTGTTTTAGTCATTAGACTATGGCCATGCTGCAGCACCACCTTGAAGAATTTTCAGTCAAATGAATTGACTCCAGTACTATTTTTTTAAAGCCTGATACTTATTCTATTGGCCTCTCTAATGGTCTCAAACTACTAAGTTATGGGGACATAAATACACCAACACTGGTTTTTAAGTGGTAGTGGTGGTGGGGACAAAGGTAGACACAAAGGAATACACACACAGATATTTATGTATATATATATATATATATATGGCAAGCTTCTTTCAGTTTCTGTCTACCAAATCCACTCACAAGGCTTTGAGTTTTATAAAATTATTTAACATTACATAATATATAAATTATTAACATTTTAGATAGTTTATTACATTTACTTGTGGCAAATGACAGATGAGCTTTATATGGTGGAGGTTGGAGTTAGAACTAAGATAAGTCAGTCGTAATGAGTTATTAGAACTAAGATGAGTCACTAATTCTTGCCTTCTGTTTGTAGAAATCAGAGGTGACTGAGGAAGGATTGAGTCAATAGTAGGAGGGTTAACAATATCATTAGAATGAATTGGTTTGAAGATGAGTATTTCAGTTGTGTATATTGCTGATCCTGCTTCTGGACAAAAAATTTCCTTAAAGCTCTAAAGTATTGATAATATTACTGAAGATCAGTTTCTGATGACAAATACAAAACAATGCTATTAAAGATTCTCATATAAAAAAGCATTTGAGTTTCTTTGGCAATGGTTTATCATCTTCATTGTCCTCACTGTCTCAGCTGTCTCCAATGAGAACTTAATCTGCAATTTCTTCTTCTGTTAACTTCTTCTGTATTTTCTAGCCAATTTCTAATGTTGCCTTCTCCAACACCTCTTTCATTTGCTGCCCTCTTAAGTAATGAGAATTTCTTACTTAGAATCTTTCAGAATAGTAATTTACATCCACATTGTACAGAAGTTTTCCTTAACCCTCTATGAAGCTGCGAAACTGAATATTGCAGACTTGAGATTACAGTTCTTAGGGTAACGGTGAGTGTTTCATTCTCATGTGTCTTCTTTAAACTTTTCCTCTTCTATCAACAACTTCATTCAAAAATCTTTGTTGATGTAATCTGTTACAAGCTACAATTATGCTTTAACAGAGAGGCTGGAATTGTGAAGGTAATTCTAGATGGCAAGAATATGCCACCTAGGATTGCCTTTCCCATCATTATTGATCATCCAAGTGTGTAGGTATGGCATCCAATACTTAACGCACCTTCATCCCTATCAGAACGAAGTTTGAGGACATCTTCCTAGTATTCATGCATTGTAGAAATGAAAGGTAAGAAGGACCAGACATTAGATATGACTGTTGAACTACAACTTGAAAAGATAACAATGCACTGCTAACTCATATATTACATCTTTCACATCTTGTGAGCATAATGATCTCTCACCTTCACTAACTTTAAAAGATGCATATCATCTGCATTTGTGCAACACAACACTAAAAAAACATTCCTTACTTCATTTAGAACCAGATAGTGGTGACTTCATTCTGAAAAGCTTGAATATTCCAGAGAACTTATTGTCAATACAACTCAGTTTTAATCACATTATGCACTTCAGAAATTAGGATCCATTAAATTAGTTAAAATTCTTTCTGAATTGTTTAATTTCCTCAGTTAGTATGCTGTTTGTTTCATCAGGTGTAAGTTTACTACTTATTCTATGGTAATTTCCAAATCACCATGACCATCCATCACTATCTTGAAATTCTTGATGCCCTGTTTAAGTAATACTCAAAAATAAACATAGGTTACTTTGAGCTGACTTAGTTTTTGTTTCTGTACATACATTTTATTATGATAAAGTAAACTTTATTAGACAGGTGTGTAAAAGCAATTAAGAAAGAGTAAGTCATATGTATGTAAAAGGCTGAATATAGAATATTAGAGAGAACGTAAAAGAAAATATTAAAAAAACTGGATATGTACTAGTGAAATGTCATTCACCATTAGTCCTTATTTCTACTACTCTCCTATTATCCTACCATATTTCCCATACATATAACGCAACAAGCTGTCAAGTGTAAAGTGCTACCTCAGGACAACTTGTATATTTCATATCAGGGACCCAAAAATTTAACTTTCCATCATGACCTATGATTATATTATTGAATGATATTTATGATGACTTTACTATTTTTAATGGATATGCAGCACTCATCTAGAATATACACTGTTACAACACTGATATCCAAAAATAATGGCAGATATCAAAACTGACAGTTTCTCTCTTAACTTAGACTTCTCTGATGTTTAGCTAAATGGGGTATAATTTAATGAGGTTTTTCACTGCACCTAATAATTACCTAATATATGCTACTTAACTGCTTTTTAACATGAACGCCTGTTGACAAATGTTAATATTTCTTTCAATATCAAGACTATATATTTTTAAGCATACTGATTCTTTTGTTTTTTCATACCATATTTTAATAAAAACAAACTGAATATTGATTCATTACATTAATGAACTGAATAATAATTCATTACATTAATGCAAATTTATAATGGAATAAACTGAGACTCTAAGCTATTCATCTCCTTTTAAAAGACATAGCAATGTAAGCAAAGGAAAATGTTTACTACAAATAACTGAAACTGAGATTGCTAATTTAACTTTTGATTTACTTCAGCTATTTAATCATTGATACATGATTTTTAGACTAAAAAAACAAAAGAGAAAGAGAGAATGAAAAATATGCAAACAGGTTAGAGTACTGTTTTTATTAGAATGCTGCAATGTTTTGATTTTTATATTATTGAATTCCAACACACGTCCAGCCTCCTTACAAAAACTCCACAGTTGTTCTTGGATAATGTCTTTAGATGTAATCAAAAACTTAGTAAACAGTATTATAAAGTCTCATTTAGTATGCAACAGATATCTGTCTTCTGTTATTTCCCTTATGTATGACATCAGCTGCTCTCACAGATCAGCCATTCATATCCAGATTCTTCAGCTCTCAACAGAATATATCTTCACAAAAGACTTAGAATAAATTCAATGGAGAATGGGTAATCGTAACCAGTTATTTCTCTTGCAACTTTTCCTCTCCCAGAAATATAATATCTACCACTCCATGTTGTAATAGGAGACCAAACTACATTCTATATCTTAAGTATATGTAAATACAGTTTCCCTATGTGTTTTGTGTTTGCTTACATAAAATATAGATATATTCAAACTGTACAAACACAGAATTGTCTTACATTTACAAATATTTGTTCAATTAATGAAACAGTCAGGTTATAGATTCCTTTCTTACCAATCCCAAAACTCATGTAAATTAAATTTAATACATAGATGGACATGACCTTTTATATTTGCACATGTATTCTGATAGCTATGGTCTAATATGATAATTGATTGAGAGAATTCAAAGCAGTGATTTTGCTTGGTCAAAGATGGCAAACCTTTTTTACAGAAATCTTCAAGTCATTTTGAACTAACATCAATTCATACTTGATTATGTACAGTCAACCATGTATCTCCATGTATCTTTTACTGTTTAGTCTGAAGAGGGAGTGGAGGAGTATGCCTATAAACTTTATGAACTCTTCAAGACATGTGTAATTGATGCTAAACTAGAAATTCTGCAGATCAACGTTTTCAGATGAAACATTCACAAAGGAGTTCTAGACAGCAAGAAGAGTTATGCAAATACTTATGTTAAGGTTTGGGTGGTGTAGGGATGATGAAAAGAGAAGTAATTGCATCATATGAGTTTGAACAGGTTCAGTGATTTCAGAGAGTAGAGACCACCACAGTTCAAGTAATAAAAGAGGCAGGAGAGGAGACAGTATGTCAGGAGTCCAGTAACAATAGCATAAATTGATGAGTAAATGTGAGCCTACCAGGTTTTAATGTGGTCTAGAATTCCAGACATCAATTCCAGACACATGTGGATAGTTTTTGCACACTATACAGGGTTAACAGTTGCTTTATAACTCTGAAATGTCTTTATACAACATGTTTTATTTATTCTCATCATGCATACAAGTAAGCTATCATTTATTTGTAATATATTGCCATATCATCTGTTGAAGTATTAATGACCAAACTGCTTAGTAAATGCACATAAATATAAACTTGGTAGTTAGATTAAGTGAATTTGTGAAAATGTAATTATTCTCAGAGGTCATCTATATAACATTTTACACTTAATAGTGGAAGAAAGCACAAAATAACTAGTTTGAATATTAAAAAGCCTAAGTAAGGTTAGTCATCAATAAATATTTTTATTTTACTTGGTTTGTCAATGTTCTAACTATTCTTTCACTTACTTAACTATCGATTAGTATGTGAATCGTGTCTCACAATAATTTAATGTCTCTAGGCCTAGTTTTTGTATGAAGAGAAATCATTTGCAAACTTTTCTCTTAAAGTTCGAACTGATTATGTTTTCAATGCAGTTAATATTCTAAACTGCTAGTAGTAATGCATTTAAAATCATTAACCATTAGATTAATGCTGCTCTAAATAAAAATTTTATGCTAACATATCATTATCATCATTTAACGTCCATCTTCTATGCTGGCATGGGTTGGACAGTTTCACAGGAGCCGGCCAGGTAGAAGTCTACACCAGGCTACAGTGTCTGCTTTGGCATGAATTTATGGCTGGCTGCCCTTCCTAACACCAACCACCCATAGAGTGGACTGAATGCTTTTTCTCATTGTCAGTTAACATAAAGTTACAAAACCATGTAGCTGAAGATGCGTCAAAAAATTTAATGATATATAAAGTAGTGCTCCCTTACCATCTACTCATATACAAAGTGATAATTGCATCCTGGATAATGTTAAGTTACAAAGATTTCTGCAGTTGGTTAATACTTAAGTTCTTGTTTATTTTCAAAACTGAAGAATTGCCTCCTGGATTTTGTTTTAATGTTTTGTTCATATTTTGCAATTGTTGTCTATCTATCTATTTATATCAACTTGGAGTGGATTGTTCTAGTGCTCTGACAGGAATCAGGACTTCAAATTTGTGAAATATGAAGGTATAATCAGTAGTATGAATAGCCATGTAGACAGCCGATTGCAACTGGGGGTGCTATCTTGATAGCTGGGGGTGCTGAACAGGGGTACAGACAAAAACCCCTACTTAAAGTGTGAAAGTGGACAAAATCCCAATGTTTATATTTTTCGGTTATTTTTTTTTTTTTTTTTTTTTACATTTCTTGACGCCTAGCCTGGCCAAAACTTCTAATATACTTCGTTTTTATTTTCATTTTACTTGTTGCAATCATTAAACTGAGGCCATGCTGGGGCATCACCTTGAAGAATTTTTAGTCGAATGTATCAACTCCAATATTTTTTTTAATGCATTTCAACAAGCACATAGTTAAGCCTAAAAGGTCTTTCCACATGCTAGAGATAACAGCCAAATCTTGAAATGTTATTTTTATATAATTTCAAATAAACAAAAACAGAAACTGTGGTTGTAAAAAAAAAACACTTTCATACTTTAACTATGGGAGTTTGTTTGAGGGGCTTTTGTCTTAGGAGGCTTTTTTTCTAAGGATCTTTCATATTAAACCCGCTGAACAGAACTCTAAAAACTGTAATGCTTATAAAATTTGATTATGTCTCTGTTGTGTGGGAAATAGAACACCCACAAGGTAGAATGGATGGATTAGTCCACCAGAAAAATATGGTGGAGTAATGCCAGTGGATTGATGGAAGGTCGGCTGTGACCCAACAGCTCATGAGCAATCTGTCGACTCAGGAGTTTGAGTAGGGTGAGCGGACAAGCATCTAGTACTATCTCTTAAACGGACTTAATATATTATTTTATTACATCGTACGAGAACTGTACAACACAAGTCTCTCAAAAAAATTCAGAACATGAAATAAAATCAGGTTACATTTATTTAATACAACTGCAGTCTACGGCAACACAAGGCAAAAAATTTAAGAAAATCATCCTTGTCTATACTTGATTTGTATCTATTAAGGGAAGCAAGTATCATGAGGTTTCATTTTCACTGATGTTGGTAGTAGACTTGTCAAGGAAGAATATATACTATCGTTTTGCTTTGAAAATCTACTATCTAGGTTTCCCGAGCTTCCGCCGATGATCGTGAAATAAATTTTGTGGTGAAAGGTTATCCAGTCATCTTGTGTTGGTACCAGGGTTTCAACAACATAATCTGAAAAATGTCGGGACCCGCAAGCTTTTTGATGTATGTGTTCCTCAATAACATTAAATTGACTCATTTGTTTTAGAATCTCATCAAATATTAAAGAGTTTTCAGTTTGGTTATTTCACTCTTGGCAATCTTAAGAAGCCCAAGGCCATGGTGTATATCACATTTGTGACTCTGAAGCTGTTTGTCTACTGGTCTAATTATATGCAGAAATTTGCCAAGAACAAGGGTGTAGGTCGCATTTTTTGGAATTGTGCTGTAACATTCCATTGGCTTTGAGTCTTTCTCTAATGTGTACTGGAATAATTTCATAAAAAGACCACAAGGCTGCATGTCATCTTCCGAATAAAGATCTTGAAAAGCTTCATTTTTGTTTCCTCAAAAAGGCAATTCGTTTGCACAAAGAAAATGAACAATATCAACAATGGAACTGATATAATAACTGTTTTTGCTCAACTGATCATTTTGCAAGATTGAAAACACGGATATTGTTTTGAATAAATGCTGTTGGCATTCCTTCCATATTACCACAGCTTGGATATGGGATGCAGAGTTTGCATGCTTATTTAATTTTTTTTTCTTTTGCATGATTCACTTTTCATAAAACAAGTATCATCTTGAGTAGAAGTATTAAAGTGTCAACAAGCAAACCAAAACAAAGCTTTCTTTGAAAAAGAATACTCTAACCATAAATGACCAGTATGCCAGCTTGACGAGAAGTCACATCTCTGATTTCCATAAATTTTTGGATAAAATTTTGCTAGAACTGGCTGCAATGGTTGGCAGTCGACCTGTCCTAGATCATCCAATGAGGGTGTCAAAGACTTTGCAAGACCTCCCTTGAGCTGCGAAACTTTGTTTGCAATTCTCTTCTGTTTAGCATTATCAGATGAATCAGATTGGAAATTCAGTTCTCTTTTTCAGTAGTGATTCATTATTTTTGGGCACTGATATTCGCAATAATTAATTCTAAGGTAGAATATTGTAGTAAGAGTAACAATTTCTTAAAATTTATGTATTTTAAAATTAAACTCGTAAGAGATTTCAGTTCAAGCAATATTTTTTTTAAAATTTATTCAAAGTTATGTTTTTTTTTAGTTAAACACAAAATGATTTCAGCTTTGTTCAAAGAGTAAGAAAAATTATTCAGTGAAAGTTCTCACCTGAAAAATCCTTTCTGAATGTATATTTTAGGAAATTTTTTAAATTTTCTTTCCTTTTTCGCGAATAATAAACCTCTCTGACTAGTAGAAATAAAATGACATTTTAATGTCTGTCTCTCTTCATATATATATATATATATACGTGTGTAGTGATGCGTTAATTACCATAAATCTCTATACTTTTCAACAGCAATAACGACAATCACCAGCACCACCACTGCCATCGCCACCATGATCACTACCACAACAACAATTGACCCAGTGTCAGCTACACCTTAATTCAACCCACAGTTGATGACCAGGTCAGCAGTAAATTCTACGATTACAATTACAGCTACAACAAACACTTTGACCAGCTCTAATTTACCCACATTTTCATATCACAAACTACTAAATCAAAAGAAATTCAATTTATTGCATCTTTAGTGACTTGAGATATTGCTTATGAGAAAAAAAGAAGGCGGCGACAATGTATTATTTCAAAAGTGGATAAAGCAAATTCTCATACGGGAGGGAGGGGGGGGATTTCTGAGATTCTAACTGGGGGTGCTGAGCACCCCATAGTCCCCGCCCCATGGCTACATGCCTGAGTATGAAATGAAGTCCTTATATTATTCAGATGATTTTCAAGATACAATAGATAATTTATATTTAAGTTGTTTTAATAATAGTGCAATATGCTAGTGTAAAAAAGGAAGTTCAAGATATTTTGCAACAAATGGCTTTTCTCCTCTCTGCAAAAGATTGGCTGAATGCTTGTGTAAGGAAGTTAATAATACAGGCCATTGAATAAGGAAGACCTAGAAAAGGTATGGTGAAATGGGGCAAGAAGGGCTTATTAGATATGAAACATAAACTTGTATGAAAAGTGAAGCATAAATGAATGAATATTAAAAGCATCAGTCAATATATCCCCTTCTGCCAAAAAGTCAACTGCTATTGTATACAAAAGAAAAAATAAGAATTGTGTATGCTAA
The DNA here is from genome assembly GCF_006345805.1 of Octopus sinensis. Taxonomy (NCBI): domain Eukaryota; kingdom Metazoa; phylum Mollusca; class Cephalopoda; order Octopoda; family Octopodidae; genus Octopus; species Octopus sinensis. The sequence continues at coordinate 60,941,895 of NC_042997.1, forward strand.
CAGTATAAGGTACCTCTGGTAGAGAAATACCAAGGACAATATGGGAAGAAGGGATGAAGTTAGATTTAAAGATTTTGATTCTAACAGATGACACAAGATTAAAATGAAAATCAATATACTAAAACAAATATGTCCAACTCAAACCAGAATGAAAAACAGACATTAAATCAAAGACAACAAATGAAGACAATTTTCCATTTTTATCCAGTTTTGGGAAGCATTATCTGTATATAAAGTAACTTAGAGGACCATCTAAATGTATAAGAGAATCCTGCTGAACACTTGGTTTAACATATATTTAAGTTTTCCCATAAACTAAATTAAGTATCCTCACAAAATATACATAATAAACTTATTTTAAGCACCAATTCCAACATAGACTCTACAATCTATTTATCCATATCCACCAATGAAAGAGTCTCTATGTATTTATTTGACTTGCAAGAAACAGTAGTTAGATTTCCCTGAAATTACAACATAGTATCTTAAAAACAAACACATTGGATACTGTAGTCCAAGACAAACTATATCTGAAAAAGGTAATGCTCAAACCTCCGTTGATCATTATTCTGCTAAATAAGGAGTGCTCTGAAGCTAAACAGTAACAATAATAATTTGCCATCTCTAGATTTTCTATTGTCAACCGGATTACAGCATAAAACCTCTTGTTAAATAGCATTATCTGATCAACAAGGACAGAATATATCATCAAAGATAATCTATCTTTTATGTTGATGCATTGCATATTTTATCAAATATTTCCTTGTAAAATGTAATCATTTCATCTGATTCTAATAACACCTTAATGACATTATTGATATTTATATGGCTATAGACTGTGCTAATAGTGTCCCTTTTATTATCAACAGTGCGATTACTTCTAATAATATTAGCCAACAATTTCAACACATCACTATAAACATTAATATTGCAAGTAGTGTAGTGGTTAATAGTGTGGACAACACAGTCATTCTTTACTCTAACATTCCTGGTTATTATGTATATTATTGTTTCTCTCATTGCTATTGACTTTCATTATCATTATTTTTATGTTTAAAAGTCATTAGTGAAGGAAAGATAAATATCATCACTGAAATTACTGATAAGTTCACCTTTCAACCAATTAGGGCATTTAACCAAAGCTAATTTAATTTCATTACCTTTATTATGTTTGATAACATCATAAAATCTCTTTTGGATATATATACTTTTATAACTAGTATGTTATTTACTTTGCGAAAATTGATTATTAAAAAGCAATTTAAACCTTAAAATAGTCAAGAGAAACCGAAGCTTTTTATTGAGAGTATTTAAGAAAATATCATCTACATAATTGCCATATAAACTTTTTATTGTTTTAGTTTAGAGAAAAGGATTGTGCTTATAGTATTGGCAGGTCCTTTAAGACCAGCAAGTTCAATGCCATTAATGCTTCTTTTAAATAGTTCTAAGTCAAAGTATATAAAAAGGGAGGAATTCCATAGGGCCAGCATTCTAGGGAAGAAAAACTGAGCATTGGGATTAGTGCAAATTCTGGAGGAGTAAACACAATATGACTAATAAGATCATCATTGTCATATTTATCCATTGAACGCTTTGTGCACTTAGATTATCTCAATAAAATATGGATGTAAACTCTTTTGAGTTTGGTGATGATTTGGGTTTCCATGATCTACATAGAAGACACTTCTTCACTATAATGGGATTTTATTTATTTATTTGTTTATTTATTTATTCATTGACCATGAAAGGAGGAGAAGCAAAATTGACCTCAGAATGCATAGAGCCGGAACAAATACCCCTAAGTGTTTAATATGATTTTCTAATGAGGCAGCTAGTTCATCAATGAGAAGAAGAGAGTTGAGTAAGGAAAGAGTAACCGAATGGAGATGGAATGAGAGACCAAAAAGCTTCACAGAGAAGAGACCACAGTAGTAGTGGTATGAAAAACAGAGAGAAGACAGTACATCAATCAGCCAGGGACTGAGACAGTCAACTGAGTAATCTACATCTGAATGTCGTATAGGATGTCTGAGTGCGTAATGGTAATACCATCCATTTGTGAGAACAATAGCCCATTGTGAGTGTCACTTGAGCTTTGTAAAGTGTCAGTAGTTCTGGCTCTAAAGAGGAAAGTGAGTCTTTGTAATGCAGTATTTATTAGATTTGGTCTGTTAGAAAACAATAAATTTCATACTGTTTACTAGAATATACTGATAAAATAAGTGTGGCACATTAGTTCAGATAAAGATGTCAGAGTTCAGAGAAGAAAAAAATCTTAGTAGTTGATTAATATCTTTTAATATAATTTTCTTCCAAAATATGTAGTATGGTGGAACATCAACTAAGGATGTTGAGAAGACCAAAATCATCACTTAGAATTATCACATTGATATAATTAATCACACATTTGAGAGAATTTTACAAATTCGGTCAATATAATGCCTCTGTCTGATCTGAAATCATATGGTGATTAAATAAGCAAGGTGAAGTGTGACAGTCTAAGCAGACCTATCCTGCCTTCTCTCCCTCTCTCTTTACATCTCTTCCTGCTTCTCTTTCCAAACTCTTTTTGCAAAGTTCTTTAATGATACTGCAATGATCCAGGGCATATAATCTGTTCAATACCTGATCAGAAAGCATAAGGAAAAAAATTTGTATAAATTGTATAAAAGATTATTGGTGTTCCAATTATATCTATAATAGAAACTTTAACAAGACTTATATCTATAGAGAGAAGTCATTATTATCTCTTTCACTAGTCACACTAATCACATACACCTTATTTTAGTATTACATGCCAGACAGTAAAGTTATATTTAAACCTATGGAACCATGATCACAAATAGTTTTATATCACGCAACTGTAAACTTCTTGTTAGTATTGACAATACTCTGTGTATAAGTATACATCTGTTTACATTCTTTGTCTCTACAATTATTACTGTAATTATTGTACTATAATCGTATTTACTGTGAAAGATTAAAGGTCTGGTAATTCTTAGTAATATCCCTTATCCCTTCACATTCTGTGTTTAAACTGCAAGAATTGATTTTACTTTTTGTCCTCTTGAATTCAATAAAAAAATGTACCAACCAAATATTGGGGATCAGTTCAATTGATAATACAAATTTAGAGCCTTGTGACAATATAGGAAATCCTTCTTGTGGTATTTATTTCATTATATGTATTTTATTGCTTGTTGTTATTTTTATTTGATACATATGAACCACAACAGGTGCAAGTCAGGAAGCTAACTTGGTTTGCCCTCTTTGTAAATAATGATAAAATGAGTGGAATTTTGAATATACAGGGTACGATGGGTAAATTGTCACCATTTTATATTTCTAATTTCGTGCAAGCAAATTTTTTTTTCTTGATTTTGTTGTCTACATAGTATAGTAGGATTAGTTGGGCACTGTCTGTGAGAAAAACAGCACCACGACACAATTCCTTCTGCTAGAAATTTAGAAACAACATGCTGTACTGCTTGACATTCATGCCAGAAGCTCCAATACAAACATTTCAGAGTGTTTGGGTATCAATCTGAGGACAATACATGTACTGAGAATGATAAAAATGAAACATCCATTCAACATCACAGTGTTTGGTGTGATCACTAGTGATGGCGATGTTACACCTCCATTTATCTTCCCACACGGTCTCAGACTCAACACAGGCCTACAGGCCTGGAGGAGGTAGTGCTGCCCTGGGATAAGAGGGTGGTTGCTGGAAGAGCCTATGTCAAACAACTGGACTCTGCATCATGTCACACAAGTAGGAGAACCCAGTCATAGCTGTCAGACAATTTCTGCGACCACATCACTGCTAACATCTGGTCACCTAACTCCTCAAACTACAGCCCCCTTGATTACTATGTGTGAGGCATAGTGGAGCTGAAGATCAATAAAGCTTTTTGTAACACTAATGATGAACTGATGGCAAAGATTATGGCAGCATTCACCAACTTAAACAAGGAGATGGTTCAGAAAGTTTGTAGGAAATTCTGAAGTTGTCTGGAGGCCATGGTTGAAGCCAATGACAATTTTATTGAATAAATTTAATCTTTAGTATTTCAACATATTTTTATGTAATTTTGGTAAATATATCTGTTAAAATGTGATGTCTGTTATTTTCATTTTTGCGTAATTTAGATGACAATATATTCACTGCACCTTGTATATATATTAATACTTTTTTTATATTATGTATAAAAACAATTTAATGTTAACCTGAAAGATACTCAATACTTTTTAATGGTGTACTTATTTATTAACTTTTACAACAAAACGGTTGACAGCAACTTTGAAGTTTTGACATGCTCACTTTCATCAGACTATCAAACAAAGCAAACAAACTGAAACTACAAAGTTAGTGTCAACTTTTTCCCTGTGGAAATTAACATCATCATCATCATCATCATCATCGTTTAGCGTCCGCTTTCCATGCTGGCATGGGTTGGACAGTGCAATTGGGGTCTGGGAAGCCAGAAGGCTGCACCAGGCCCAGTCTGATCTGGCAATGTTTCTACGGCTGGATGCCCTTCAACACACATATATATATATATACATATAGGTAAGCGTTCACACACACTTGCATACATAATTGTTTGTATGTGTATGTGTATATTTTGAGCATGTATGTGCATGTATTTATATAAACTATACAAGAGGTAGAAATAGAATAATTTCATAAGTGCCCTCGCACAAAACTCTAGCCTCTTGACTCATTTATGTAGCTTGTCAGCAAGTAACTGTCTACCCCTATGGTGAGTTGATATGTGTGCTCCAAATTATACAATACAATTGCTTATTCACAAATCAATGCAACTAAAGAAAATTAACTCATCAGATCAACAGAACATAGGTACATCAATGATTCAACTCTCGTTACCTTGCTTTGTATTGCATTCAACTCTATGTTACACTTCTCTTTACTGGATCACTATGTGGTCTGTTAGCTGAGTCCATTAGAAGAGCTCTCTGTGATAGCTGCATGATTCTCTGAATCCATATTTTATATTATAAATTTTATATATTTGAATATATATATATATATAAACTATTTTCAGTCATAACATTGTTGGTTTCTAAGTGTGAATAAATATAGTTTATTAATTATTGATTTCTCTTAAAATGGAGGGAGAACTTAAACCATAACAGTAACAGTCTTAGACAGAACCCCAAAAAGAAAAAAAAACTTCTCATTTGATGCATATAACCTAAAGTTTGTTCCATCTTATTCCATAGTGACAAGAACCATTTTTAATAGTTTTTTTTTTCATAATTAATTGAATAGCAGATATTTTGTTTTATTCTGTTGTGCTAATAGATCAAAGTTTCTTTTCAATGCGCTAATTCTGTTTAAAATAAAATCTCTTAATTTTCTGTGTGACTATCGTTTTTTTCATTACTGTGATTTTAAATATTTCAAATTATTCAATATCTAGAAGCCAAGAGAATTATATTTCAGGGAAAGTGCCTGAAATACTTTTGACAAATTACCCATAAAAAATATATTCATATTTCCTATGTTTTTTTTAAAAATTCCAATTCAATAATGTTGTAAATTTAGCAAAAATAAAATGGTGAGCCTAAAATTCTATTTATATTAACCTTTGGGGAATATAACACCAATAAAAATAAACCAAGGCTATATTGTCTTTTTTTACCATATAATTTATATTTGTTATTGAACATAATGCTAACATATATTTTGATGAAAGAGTTTACTGATACAGAATTTTTTTCCTTTATTCCACCCCTAAAGGAACTCAAATTGGACACATAAACAGCTGATTAAAAAAAATTGAAGTATATATTGTTCACATTTCTTTTTTTGGGATAAATTTAAATTCAATACATTTTTTTTTAACAAACTTAATAATAATATTTTAAAACAAAAATGCAAAAGCTATTCAAGATATCACTAACACAGACAGAGCTGACTTAATACTTCTGCAAAATATAAATAAATAAAAAAATTATATTGTTTACGTACAAAAACGAAACTAATAACTTGGAACCAAAATTATTTAAAAAAGACTCCAGCTTAATGTTATTTACATTAGAACTACATGCATAGGATTATTCCAGAATTAGTGCTAACTTTATTTCATGTAAGATAATACAGAATACTCCTAGAACCAATACAAAAATATACAATACACAGCTTTTAACTAATTAAACAATGAAATCTGATATAATGATGATGGACTCTTCCATTGAAGACAACATATGAATGTCCAGTTTTTGCACAAATGATTTGTTTATAGTGACCTGCACAAAAGATTTGTTAATAGTGATCAAAATGCTCATTCTGCACATTAGCTCACTCTCTCCATCAAACTGACATTTTCTGAACAGGTGCACTGTGTATCACATGTCAGGTATCAAAGTGATTGCAGAGCAATGCAAGATGAAATGTTTTGCTCAAGAACACAACACACCACTCGATCTTGGAATTGAGATCACAATTGCTAGATTGTGAGTGCAACACCCTAACCAAAAGGCCATGTGTTCTTGTTAATAATAATAATCTTTTCTACTATAGCCACAAGGCCTTAAATTTGGGGGATGGAGCTAGTTGATTACATCAACTGGTACTTATTTCATTGACCCCAAAAGGAATAAAGGCAAAGTCGACCTTGGTAGAATTTGAACTCAGAATGTAGAGACAGATGAAATGCTACTTAGCATTTTGTCTGGCATGCCAACAACTCTGCACAATTTATCAAATTGGCTTAAATCCACATATGTGAAGAAGTGCAACAATATAGTTAGTTTCATTGATTGTAGTACAATTTTTAGTACACAGACTCTAGTTTCCTTTATTGATGAAAGAGAAATGAAGAGAAGTCAATTTCAGTAGGAAAGTTTTACAACTTAGAATTTCTGCAGTTCTTGGGACACTCACTATAAAATAAGTGTTTAAAGGTACTCATTCTTTCAAATAACACTAATCTTCCACAAAAAAAAATGTAGTATCTAAAAATTAAAGCTGTTGTATAATGCTAATGCCCACAGAAGAGACAAACATTGCAAGTTACCATTCACATCATTGAGACTAGACAAAGAAAAAAATTATCATGTTCATGATAATCTTCAACTAAAAACTAAAATTTCTTTTATACATATGCATAAAGTGGTTATTCAAAGTTGCATGAATTGCTTATAACTGTTATAAATGTGAAAAATGACCTATGACTGTGTGACATGAGATACATCAAATTACATTAACAAATGCAGATGCCAAGAATGCAATCATTAAAACAAAAATCCATTTTGCTATTTTCATATAATATCTGTACTTTGCCAGTAATTCTCATAGCAAGTAAAGTATTTATTTTCAGCAACAATACTTTCCATGCAGTTTCCTTTTATCTCTAGTAAGACATCTGAAAGTAACTTCTATCTCATAATATATAAAGCCAAGGATTAACCAGTTAAGTTACACATGTCATGTGCTGAATAATGTTTTCCTAACCATATTTTAAGTAAAGTCAGTGAAAAAATAAATTCAAATTTAATATTTAATATTTTGAGTACATTTCCAAATAATGATTTTTGTTTTTACAGTGGTACAGAACCACAAATATATGGAGAGGTATTTGTCAACTGGACTTATTCCAAGAAAATTTCAATATTTATTTAATATTTTATTGAACCCAGACTAGTAAAAAGCATAACCTGCCAATCACCAGTGAAAATAAAATAAAATAAATAAATAAATAAATAAATAAAATGATGTCTAAATTTAAAAAGAAGATATAAGAAAAATTCCTTTTGGATTTCAATGAGCAAAATTTTCCTATTACAACTCATGAAGATGATCTGATATTTTACCATCTATATATTAACACAAGGCTTGGTCATAACTACCCAAGGCTTGGTCATCATGCCATGCATCCTCTACAGAAATCATGATCTCAACACATAACAACACTAAGACAGAACTACTTCTCAACTGGACCTGCATTTGTAACATCATTCCAAAACATTTAAAGGAGGAAAGAGATTTCATAACCTTCAAAACATTCCAGGATGAATATCTCCAACAAATTCCAGATAAACCACTTACACCCGGATATACTGATGCAAATGTGCAGAGGCAATACATCCCAAATTAAAAGACGTCATTGTGGGTATCCACCTACACTCTGTAGAGGATCAATAGTTGTTGAAGAATGAAGTATTTTCTGACTTTGAAGAGAATATCTTTTATCTTTTACTTATTTCAGTCATTAGTCTGCAGTCACACAGAAGCACCACCTTGAAGAATTTAAGTGAACAAATTGATTCCGATACTTATTTTGAAGTCTGATACTTAGTCTGTCAATCTCTTTTGCCAATCTGCTAGGTTATGCAATAAGGTAAAAAAAGTAATGAATGTCAGTTGTCAAGCAATGGTAGAGGACAAACAGAATGATAGATGCATATGTATACACATATGCACATACATACACACACACACACACACATGAAAGTCTTCCATATAGTTTCTGCCGATGAAATTCCCTCACAAAGCATTGGTCACCTAGGTTATAGTCCGATGCACCATGCAGCGGGACTGAAACCAAAACCATGTGATTGCAAAGTGAGCATCTTGACTACAAGAGGGCGCTGAAAAGTTCCTGGGTTTGGGTAAAAGAAAATACAGGAGGATCAGTTAACTATGATTTTATTCAACATATTTCCTTCTCAGAGTCACACACTTATTGCAGCAGTCCTTCAGTTTTTCTAAGCCCTGTAAAAGAACCAGGAATGTTGAGCCTCCAACAAGGCCTTTTGTAATGCCTTTAAAGCCAGGAACTTTTCAGCACCCCTCATACATTCCCATGCCTGCAATTTAAATAATATTTTTTTTTACTTGATTTCTTTTTTAGTGTTATTTGTGTGATATTTGTGATACTTCCATGTGTGTTATTTATGATTTAATTAATATCTAAATCAAGTCCTCAGATCTTCCGCGATGCAGAATAAATAGGTGTTCTTGTGTTTTACTTTCTGTTTCTCATATTTTAGTGAGTAATCAGTACATGACACGACAATTTTAGAAAGGAATCTAAGTTGCATGGTATTTTTTAAATACACTATCCTTTTCTACAGGTTTGCTTATTTTGGTAAAGTTGAACATCAGTATCTTGTAGGAGCAATTTGTTTTATACTTAGAGACCATTCTTACAGCTTATAACTTAACTTTGAAATACACTGAACCACAAAAGAAATGCGATACATGTGTGACTGTGAAATATGTTTTAATTTCATTATGTCAGAGATAAATTTTGATAAATCTGATAAAGTCAGTTTCTTGGATGCTCTTTGACCATAGTCTATGGGTCATTATCATGTGTTCTGGTAGTGGGCAGATCCAGCACATCAAGACCGTTGAGTGTGACATATTCAATACCATGTGTACCCTCTCTGGGTGTTCAAAATGGCCATACACCGTCGGTACATGGAGTGCATAAGGTAGTTCACAAAAGCCATTGGCACCTGTGCCCACACCCTAAGGAAAGCTACCTCCAGTTCCACACAAGTTGTCTGTGTTGGGACCACCTGGTTCAGCTATCTCTGGATTTCATCCCACGGGTATTCAATTGGGTTTATGTCCAGACTGAGAGCTGGCCATGGCATGGTTCTGATACTGTGCTGATGCAGGAGGTCCATGGTGACACTGACCATGTGGGAGGGAGCATTGTCCTGCTGGAACACATGGCCATGGTGATGCGCAAAGAAGGGTACGATGTGGGGTCTTAAGATCTGTTCAATGTAGTACTGAGCTGTGATGCCATTCCTTCTGCCTGCACCAACATTTTGGAACTAGCATTTTGGAATTGATTCAGGCATATAGCATCCCAAACCATGATGCTTTGGCCACTCCACACATCTCTCTCCATGACACATGCATCTCTGTAGCGTTCACCCCTCCTATACCACATCCTTACTCTGCCATCTGAGGTGGAAACGCAGTACTGTCTCTCATCAGAGAAGACTATCGACCTCGATTGATGATGCTGCCAATGCCCCTGTAGTCATGCCTGATGGTGGAGGGTGGTGAAGACAGGCCCTCGAGCAGGATGATGGCAATGCAGGTTGTTGGTGGCCTGTTGTCATACCCTGTTGTCACTGATGGGTCGCTGTCCAGTGCTAATGGTTTCACGAGTTGTCACACTGGCCGGCCTGAAGCGATCACAGAGGTATTGCAGTAGGATGAAGTGATCCTGCCTGGGCATGGTCACCCAGGGGTGCTCTATGTGGGCATGGTCTGCAGTGCTGTTGGTGTTGTTGTATTGCTGTTGCAGGTGATAGATGGTGCTGACATGGACATTGTAAGCTTTCACAACAACCAGGGTATACTGCCCTACTTGCAATTGGCTGATTGCTTGTTCTCTCTGTACTGCTGACAATCAGATCATACCTGATGCGTCCAAATTAGAAATGCCAGAAATGCAGTTCAAATTGATTTTTATACCCATAACCTCCATGAGATGCACATACATTTCGGTTTTCAAGACAATGGTTTGCAACTGCCACTCACGGCATTCAACGTAGCTGCATTTTGGTGTCTTGCTCAGGGAAAGTTGAAAGGTTACCTGCAATTTAGATCTCAGCCATAAACCAGCATATCTTGGAATATTTACACCTACATCACCGGAATAAATTTTCAAAACTTACCATTTAAAAATAACATTTGAAAAAATCATGTTTCTTTTGCAGTTCAGTGTAATGTACCAAGAATGAAACTCAGGATAATCTAATCAGTAATCCAGACTTTAGCATCACAATCCCTGTCCCTGATGCTTATTGCTAAAAATATTATTTTTACAAATGTCATTGTAGGGTAACCTGGGTAAGTGTCTTGTACTTGGGTAAATGTTTTGTACAGATTGATGCCATGTGAAAGGAATTTAGTAAACAGAAACCATTTTGAAGCCCATTGTATAGGTGTGTGTGGTGGGAGCATGCACGTGCCTATGTATGTATACCAGTGTAAAAAGGGGTGTTGATCTGCATTACTTTACATTAAAAACTAACTTGGCCATGACACACATAGGCTGATAAAATAAGTATCACATTTTAATAAACACATTGTACTAAAAGTCTGTAAAGGTGATGCTCCCAGTATAAGCTACCATACAAAAACTAAAACCAGCAAAAGGAAATATAAAAGTTCAGAAAGCTTCTATCCCTACTGGTGACAAAGGGTCTCTAGCTCAGAGTGAAAGGTAGATTGTATGATGCATGTGTGCGAACTGTCATGCTTCACAGCAGTGAAACATGGTCTGTGACTGCTGAAGACATGTGTAGGATCAAAAGAAAGGAAGCTAGCATGATCCACTGGATGTGTAATGTCAGTGTGCACACACGACAGAGTGTAAGTGCCCTGAGAGAAAAGTTAGACATAAGAAACATCGGATGTGGCGTGCAAGGGAGATGTTTGCATTGGTATTGCAGATGGACGAGAAGAGCTGTGTGAAGAAGTGCCACTTTCAAACAGTGTAAGGAATCCAGAGTAAGGAACCCAGGAAGACATAGGATGAGGTGATGAAGTATGACCTTCAAACGCTAATATAGGATACAATTTTTTCTTTCAAAAAAATTTTATCAATGGCCAGCATATTAAAAACTTACCTTTAAAGGTTAAATTTATAAACAACTTATAAACAAGGGCAAAAGAAAAAAATTCTAATGCCAAATATGCATAAATAGACTTAATCATCAATAACCATATAATTTATCATCAATAACCATATAATTTATCACTATAGACTTAATTGTCAATAACCATATAATTTATCACTATAGTGATAAATTATATGGTTATTGACAATTAAGTCTATTTGTGTATATTTGGCATTAGAAATTTTTTCTTTTGCCCTTGTTTATAAGTTATATATCATCATCATCATCATCATCGTTCCGCTTTCCATACTAGCATGGGTTGGACGGTTCAACTAGGGTCTGGGGAGCCCGAAGGCCGCACCAGGCCAGTCAGATCTGGCAGTGTTTCTACAGCTGGATGCCCTTCCTAACGCCAACCACTCTGAGAGTGTAGTGGGTGATTTTATGTGCCACCGACACAGATATATATATATACATATACATAAGTATATATATATATATATATAGTCTGAGACTATAGTAGAAGAAACTGGAACTATGTGGTTGGAAAGCAAACTTCTTACCACACAGCCATGCTTGCACCTATATATACACACTCACACACACACACACAAACACCTCTCATAAAGTTAACGTTATATATATTGAGTAAAATACCTTTAACTTGATGGAGGTTAACAAGGTGAATAGTCACTGACATATTTAGATGTCTTACAGAGTTACTTGTAAATGTTTCATATTTTCTACATGTTGTATATCCATTCTTCCAACTTGTTTAATTCACATAGATATTAAGTCACAGCACTGACTACCTGTTGAATTATTGTGCACTCTGAGAGATTAAATATCTCCCTAAGCACTTAAATAATGTTCAATCTTTAAAGTTAATGTAAATACCTAACATTTAACATATTCCATATTAAAAAAAATTAAAGAAAGCAAACAAATAATAAAGTTATATCTAAAATCTATAATTATTATGTCTCTTCTTATTACTCTATAGCCTCTTGCACATGTCTTTATGTAAGACATTTTCTCCAGTATTTTCTCCTGTATCTCTAGTCATGGTTTTCCAATAACACAAGTTTAAATAAACTTTAAATTGCTATGCACACTATCACATTTTCCTTGTAACATATAAAAAGCTAATAATATAAAATATATGATCTACTATAAGGTGTCTTACACCAAAACGCCTTATGTTGTATTAAAAATTATCTTGCAAATGAATGTTTAAGATAATTTAAGTATAAACAATTGTTTTGAATATTTGTATTTTGAATTATAAATCAAAGTCAAAAACTATTCTTGTAAAAGGTTATTAACAATAGTTCAAAGAAGTAACAATCAGTTTTGCATAGTGATAAACAGTAAATAGTTAAACAGTAAATTGCCATCTTTCATATCTTTAAAACTCACAATTTAATGTAAAAAGAGCCTATTTTCCCTTCAAATGCTAAATCTTCTGAAACAAAAAAAAATCAAGGAAAAACTTAATACATTATTGAAATATTCTCTCTCTTTCTCTCTCTCACACACACACACAATTCTACTACTGCAGTCATTGGCTTGTAGCCATGCTGGGACACAATCTTCAAAGGTTTTCAATCAATCATATTGACCCCACTGCTTATTTCATTTTGGTAGCTAAACAATCTTTATTCATCAAATAGCTCAGTTACCTTTAGGTGTAAAAGCGTCTAACTCAAAACATCAATTAACACCAGTACACACAACATAAACACACACACACACACACAGAGTATGCAACTGATACTTCTTGATAATAAATTTTAGGCCTATTGTTTTGTGGCTCAAACCTTGCTAGATTAATATATATTTGCAATCTGATTCTCTCCATTTTATGACTTTTTTTAAAACACTGGTAAAAATAATAAATATATTGAGTATATAAATACATCTGTTAATAGTACTATAAAGTAATTTTTTGTTACTGAAGCTGAACATATTATTTAGCAGTTGATTTCATTTCATGTTATAGCTGAATTAATATTAGACCAATCCAATATAAAAATACAGAGACGAAAATATGAACAGATGCACATATACATAAATATATTCATGTACATGTGCATATGCACACACACACACATGTTATTTAATATCGCTTGGCAATGTTTCAGTGAGCTATGTTGGGGCAGAACCCAAAGTAAATTTATTCTTTTACACTGTCAAATCTAACAAGTAATGATAAATATGGAATTGTTGCAAAGAGTTTATCTGCAGGCTGACTGAATGTCAGGAGGCTTTGATAAAATGTTACCTATAGGCTCTGGATCATAACTGCAAAGTTGGTATTTTGATGAGAGAGAAGTGAACAGGATTAACTTCAGGGTTGTATCTACATTCCACTATATTAATTTCATATCCAAAACAAAATTTCACCATAGCTAGGAGTTAGTGGTAATATTTATTAACAGAAATAAGGGGATTTTAGCACAGGCAAATTAAACTAAAACTTCCATATATCAAAGTATTAGTATTGATTCAAGAATCACAGTAAAAATATATATTACATTTGAGGTGAATTGCAGAATTAAACTGAAAATATGACAAATTACCATAAATTATTCTCAGGACACAGTCTTTTATTGTGTTACCTATGTAATCGAAGCAATTAGCTAACAATATTGCTGATATAATTCCTCATGCAAACTGTTTAAATCTGTTACATTCTACTTGAATAAGATAACCCAAGCTAGTTTTTATCTTTGTGTATGAAGGTGTATTTCACAAATGATAAACAATTACAAAAATTATAAAGTAGAAGCCTATTATAATTATAAAGTAGAAGCATCTCTTGTCAT
>NC_042997.1:60963847-60973847 GCF_006345805.1 Octopus sinensis
CATTCATTTAGAAAAGCATTTAAATATTTTCCAAATGAGAATTTTTAATAGGATATCATATAGATATCCTAAAGTGCACTGGTTTCAATACCCAAGTTAGCCAAGTTGAATAATCATAAATTTTCTCTAGTTAAATTTTAGCAATCTCATGATAAACCTCATAATTATAGGATTATTTTTTGTGGATTGTGACTATGTATGACTACAATTTCAACATATTTCATTCATCTTAATCAATACTACACTTCTAATGTTCCAAAGAATATAAAACTTTCTTGCTAGGGACTAGTTTCAATACCCAAATTAAAATGGCATTTCTTTATTTCCCTTTTAATTCCTATTTTTCTAATCCCTATGAAATCTATTTATTTTATATTAAATTATTTTAACTTCATGATGAGTCGTCGGTGAGGTGAACGCATCCTGACCTAATTAAGGATTTTCCTACTACTAAGAATGTAAAATAATCTATTCCCTTCAATTCTAAAAAGGTCACGCTAAGTTTAAATCTTGAAAATGTATAATTTTCCATTCTCCTTTATATATATATGTACACTATATTCTTAGACACTATATTTTTATATACCTTACTTTATCCTTAATGCCAATCCTTAACTTTCTCCCTCACTCTATGTACCTCTCTTTCTATTTATTTACTTTTCTTTCTTTTTACCACTTAACAATCACCTCTGCTATCATTCTGTTATTGAACGTTGATATGTTTCCATCTTTTTTCCGGATATTTACACTATCAGGACTTTAACCTACATAGATTTATACAGGATACACCAAAGGACTTATGGACTCATTTCTACAAGATCAGAAAGTTGAAATGTGAACTTTTCTTCTTCTTTTTTCTTCTCTTTCTTCCTCTCCTTATTCCTTTACTCCTGTCCTCTATGTCGTTATCTCATTAATCTATACCCTTCTCATTTTCTCTATTTGTCTCCAATGATGGAATATCCCAAACTCTGGGATATCCTAGAAACAGCAGTAAGACTTTGAATCTTGTTTTCCAATAATAATAATGTATATGACTTGAGATGTTTGCATTGCCTTAACATTTGTTGTCCTCTAACAATTATATATCCGCTGTATTGGAAATCTGCAATGGCTCCATAACTACCATCTCGGCTATAACCTTGGAGCCCTAGTAATCCATTACAGCACCTACCTAGCATAACTAGTCATTTAGATCATTTGTGAAATAAACTCCCATATTTTGTATATATATATATGTATTATACATATATATATATATATATATATATACCACAACTTTCAAACACATTTACCCAATGTACAATGGTATCGATAAATAAATTCCATAAGTAAATTACAACCCCTCTTAAATATGTAACTAAACAGCGACAACTCTATTAAGTCATAAAAATTACAATCCCTACTGTCTTCTGTAGTGTAATATAGAAGTAAAGCTTAATAACCACATTATTTCAATCAATCAATATACAGTTAGGATTAAACACTAACCTTACTAAAACTACAGGAGACATTTAAACAAATGTACATTGTATTGGTATTAATAATAAACAATAACTAAAATATATGCTAAATTGCGTATATATACATATACAAATACACATATAAATACCTACAGACATGTACACACATATCTAATTAAAATAGTAAAGGAAAAAACAATCAAGGGAGTCACAGAACACATCCAAAGTTACCTAGACTGAATTACAAATTTGTTTTAAGAGTTTTGTGGTTGCATGAAATGATTCAGTCAGATATTTTAATTAGCAATTAGACCTTGAAGAAAAAAAAGCTTCAAGTACTTCAGACATACATAAGTTGCAGGAGATTCTATTTCCAGTATATAGCTGAGTGTTTTTAGCATGCTGTATTCAAGTTTAACAAGTGTGATATTTAAAAATTTCCAATATAAGTTACAAAAAATTGGATTTCTTGCATCGTGTTGTCAAAAGCACTATATATATAGAAATAAAAACTTCTTTGTTATTAAGAATATTGACTATGCTTTTGTGGTCACGATGGTCACATTGAGATACTCAGAAGGCCCTCACTCAAATTTGTGCACTTGTAATATATGTTGTATGATCTTTACTTTGATTTTAAAATTATTATATAGTCGAAACTATATTTTGGACAAGATCCAGTAATATGATAGTTTTAGTGTTTTTGTTAAAGACAATGTCATGCCTTGGCTGGAACGGTGGGTAGTTTTTCATAAGAATAAAGAATATTTCAACAAAAGGAGTGGCAACTTTCAATTTATAACAAAAGATAAACCAGCAGATGTGTCTTTCCCTTAATTATTTCCAGTACAAATCACAATTTGCATGCAACAAAAACCAGCCAGTAGCCTTCTACTTGAAATCACATTATAACAGATTGAACAGCCATTAAAGATTTCCTCATTAGAAGGAGTTTTCAATAACATAAGGGAAGTATTACAAGTTAATTTATCAAGGATATTTTTCAGTTTTCAGACTATTTATATAACTATAAGTTTCATTGTATTTATCATAAATATAGAAGTTACTATTCAGAAAACAAAATATAGTAGTACTCATGTACTAGAGTAATTGGATTCTCTACATAATAACAACCATAAAAATAATGAAATTCATAAATATATGAAAAGAATTATCCAACAACAAATTGCACTAAGAACATTTTTTTGAAATACTTCACTTTCATTATCTTAGTTTCTGCCCATAAGCCAATCTGATGAACGATTCTATATACGACAAAACAAGGCTTGTTAGAAATGGTTATAGTGACAGGATATATGATATAACAATTTTGCACATATACATAGACCAAGCAAAAAGCACCTATGCTGGTACTACAGAAAAAGTACCTGTGCCAGTGTCATGTAAAGAGGACCCAGCACACAATACATATACACTCACAAATATGTATTTATATATATAAAATTAATATAAACAGCAGTTTGCAATGTTTAACCAAAAAGGAGAATTATAATTGTTACTAAATGTGACTAGGGTATAAGGAAACTCCTACATTGCTAAAAATAAGAGCTAAAGTGCTCCAATGCTCTTATTTCTAGCAATGTAGGTGTTTCCTAACAACCTAGTTAATATTTAGTGACAAGTATAATTCTCCTGTTTGGTGAAACATTGCAAACTGCTGTTTATATTAATTTTAAATACACACATTAGTGACTCACTAAATCATCCAATAATTTGGATGGCGAAAACATAAATACTAAAAGCCAAACAATTGAGTGGGCTTAATTGATGAGGCAATGGAAATTTCCGGAACCAACATCAATATTAAGAATTCTTGATCAGCATTATTTGGACAACTATAGTCCCTGTTAGAGTATATGTTTGCATTCATGTGCATGAACTACAGCTTTGGAGCACTTTAGGTCTTATTTCTAGCAATGTGTTTCCTAACACGCTAGTCACATCTAGTGACAATTATTTATATATATATATACATAAACATTATTCTTATATAAGAATATTGTTGACAATGACTTTGAAGTTTCAACCAGCTAAGCCTTCAACAGACTGAGCTGGCCAAAACTTCGAAGTCACTGTCAAAACATACTTACATAGGAATAATAAATTTGTACTCTACAAAAGTATAGAGTAACCCATCAGATTAATGTAAAATTGTTTTTATTATAACTGAACCTAAATAAGTATATATATATACAAGGTGGTATCAAAAAGTTCCCAAACTAGTTCTGTAGCATGCCAACAGATGACCGTACACTGTTGTGTGCACAGCGAGACCTTGCAGTGACCTTATTTTTTCATAATCTCTTAGTTGTTGATGAAAATGCCATCAATAATCTGCCTCAAAAGAATAATATCTTTGAGATGATGGACCATCCCGCTATATATCTAGCAACATTAATTAAAGTTGGTATATACCAATAGATATATTATCTTCTGAAGATCTGATGTTTCTGTGTGATTATGCAATCATATATATAACAATTACTGCACAACATACAAGCATTCACTCGTGAAATATGTGTAAAGATTATGTAATTTATGATTTCATAATTAAAAGACAAACTAAATCTCCTGTTTTGACCTGCTCTCAGATGTACATTCTGTAAATTATTCAAATGTATCATCAAAAGAAAATTCGATTGCAATTTGGAAATGCATGAATTTTGATGGAATTCTTCAATACATACATTTTACATGTATGTATGTATGTATCTATGTAAGTTTTATATATATATAGCAAAAACTGTCCGATGAACGGCAACGGGAAACTCAGAGTAACAGGTTTTGTCGAATTTTCTGCTGCTTTAAATATGTATACATATATATATATATATATATATATATAGGGACCATGTCTCCCTTATCAGTCATTAAAATAATTCTTCCATGGCTATTGAGTTGTTTTGACTCTTATTTCTAGCAATACTTCAGCTGAATAGTACCCTTTGTCACTTTAATGACGTATATATTTCTACCTTAGGTTGTAAAATTGCAAATTAGCAAATCATTATTTTTAATTTTCACTTTTACTATTTATGAAATTAGCATATGATTTCAACAGAAATCTTATAAGCTGACCAGATGAGCTGAGTTTAATCTTAGGCATAGTGAGAGCCATCAATGAGCATTAAGATGCATTAAGCATCAAAAGGGAAAATCATCAATGATCTGGCTATATCTGCAATGATCTGGCTATATCTTGTCTCCCTTGTCAGTCATTAAGATAGTGCTTCTGCGGCTATTGAGTTGTTTTGATTTTATTTTGTATGTGCAATCATTTATATCTCTATAGAGTAAGTGGCAAATTACAGCACTGAATTAATTGTGGCTTCTGATTTACAGGTGTTTGAACCAAGTCAAGTGTTAAATGGAGCCTGTTGAGTGTCGAGCAGTGATCCGGTTTTTGTATTTGAAAGGACGCACACCACGGGAGACTTTTGATGAAATGAAAGTAACTTATGGTGATGATGCCCCATCATATGACCTTGTAAAACGCTGGCATCGTGAATTCAAACATGGTCGGAACTCTGTGGAAACAGCTCCCAGATCTGGTCGCCCCCTTCTGACATTGATGAGGCATCTGTCCATCAAGTTGAGGTTGCCATTTTGGAAGATCGACGCATAACTATTCGCCAAATAGCCCATGAGGTCAAGATTAGTACCGGGTCTGTGGAAACTATCATTCATGACCATTTGCATATGCAAAAGGTATCTGCCAGATGGATTCCCAGGTTGCTCACGCCTTTCCAGAAGTAAGAACGCATCGAGTGCTCGGGGGTGAATTTGGAGATGTGCCAAGAAGATGAGTCAAAATTTTTCAAAAGAGTGATTACACATGATGAAACCTGGGTCCATCACGATGATCCAGAGACCAAAGCCCAGTCAATGCAGTGGAAGCACCGTGACTCACCCCCTCCAAAGAAGGCAAGGATGCAGCCCTCCGCTGGCAAGGTCATGCTCACAGTCTTCTGGGACCAGGACGGAGTAGTGATGACAGATTTCCTGGCAAAGGGTACCACAATTGCAGGAGCCTATTATACTTCACTTTTGAGGAAATTAAGAGAAGTTATCAAAATCAAGAGGCGGGGCAAGATCAGCAAAGGCATCCTCCTCCTGCAGGACAATGCTCAGGTCCACAACTACTTTCCTGACCTTGCACCCTCTGATTTTCACCTCTTCCCAGTCATGAAGTTGTTTTTGAAAGGAAAGCGTTTCCCAGATGATGCAGCCTTGATTTCTGAAGTCGCGTTCAGGTTGGAGGACTAAGCTGGGGTCTTCTATAAAAACGGTCTCCAGAGCTGCATCAAACAATGGGAGAAATGCGTAACTCTGGGTGGTTCGTATGTAGAAAAAGACTAATAACTGTGCCAAGTTTTGTTGCTCTACTGCTATGGGAAGTGGGTCAGGGGCATTACTTATTGAACGCCCCTCGTATATATATATATATATATATATATATATATATACACACACACATACATATATATATATATATATATACACACATACACACACACATACATATATATATATACATACACACACACACACACACACATATATATATATATATATATAATGAAGTTAAACTAAGTTTTGATATTTTGAATGCATTTAATATGCATGTTTGAGGTCACTGAAGGGATGAGAAAGGAATTCATATCTTACACAACTTCTTTCGCATTTAAGATATTGTTGAATGAGACATAATATGATTTTATTCTTTCCTACTCTAGGCACAAGGCCCAAATTTTTGGGGGAGGGGGTCAGTTGATTAGATTGACCCAAGTATGCAACTGGTACTTAATTTATCAACCCCAAAAGGATGAAAGGCAAAGTTGACCTCGGTGGAATTTGAACTCAGTACATAAAGACAGGCAAAATACCGCTTTTATTATTTTTTATGCAATGATCTGAAATTTGTGTATTAAATGCATTCAAAATATCATTACTTGGTTTGGCTTCATTATTATGTATTCTATAACTCCATGCTGATACAAGCAAGTCAGTCCTTATTTCATTTACATGGATACTTTAACAAGGATTTGGAATGGTTTGTACAATTTGACTTGAGTCAGGAAATTCAGGTAACATTCATTGTTTCTAAGCTAATATGAAATGTGCCCGCGTGTGTGTGTGTGTGTGTGTTCATGTGTGTGCGTATGTTTGTATATGCGCACGCACATGCACATACACGTTGCCTTCTCTCTTTACAGTCAGTTATGAGGTACGGTGAGAAGGGTTGTGGAGGCCACTTACAGCATCTCATTATCCAGAAACGGTGAAATCAAAATGACCTTTCTGAAAAATTGATATTCAACTGGAACCATCTAAGGATGGTCCAGTGTGGAGTACAGTATGGTCTAGAAATTAAGAAAGAAGTCTGGCAAATTATTACTTTTCTTATACAAACATCTGTGTACATTATCAAAAATGTCAATGTGGATGATGGTGGTAGTGGTAGTTGTGATAATAGATGGTGATTGTGATGATAGTGGTGGCAATAATAATGATAAGGGTGGTGGTGGTGATGATTGGAGTGATAGTGATTTTAGTAAATATGTCCAATGTCTACTTGATATGATGAAAAATATTGAAAAAAAACAAAAGAAAGCAAATATCAATAAAAAATTTCTGCTTTGATTTTTTTATACAGATTAACAATAATAACAACTAATATTACATAAATAAAATTAACCTTATGGGGTTGGTACTATTAATATTCAGAAGTAAAATAACTATGCAGCTAACTCTTCTGAAATTTGGAAAAGTAAATAAACAGTGGTATAAATGAGTTTTCTGTATGAAAATGTCATCACAGCAGGTATCTTTTCACCTACCACAGAAATGGTTTCACATCTGTGCCACAACTGTCACAACTGTTACAATTTTACCACTACTGCATGTGTGTGTGTGTGTGTGGGGGGGGTTCTTCAGTATACTGATGCAAAATCCTCATCATGTTGATTTGATAATGGTTTGAATAGGATCAAAATTAAAAACAATGGTTCCTTGCCAAGTAAAATTAGTGTAGGACACTAGGCACGATCCAAATGTCATTCAGCCATAGAACACAAGAAATGGAGCAAGCAGATGAATGTAGCTATTATGGAATATTATTTTCAAAGTAACCCAGTAAACCAAGATAGAATTCTAGTGAGAGAATACAAATAGAGAATGTAACAAAAGTATAAAAGGAAAGAACTTCTTTGATGTAATAGAACAATTTGTGATCAAGTTAGGACTATTGGAAAAATAAATGTTGTCTTCATTATAATTTGAAGAAGGTAGGGCATCCTTGGATATGGATGACAAAAGCAATGTAGATCAAGACAGAGAAGATAAGCAAGTAGAAAATAGTATGAAAGAGAAAACAGAATTACTATAGGAAGGAAATATATGATGAACAGTGACAATGAATTAAGGGAAGATAATCAAATGAGAGGGACTGAGATAGCTGGAAAAAAAACGACTTTTGTGTCTTTCAAAAAATGTTGAAATGAGATTATGAAGATGAATTCAATCATCAACTATGCCCCAAATAATGTCAAAACAAACAGATTGTATAGAGTAGCAAACAGATATGAAGCTAATGAGATAGGTCTAAAGGATACAGGAAAAACACACACTTACAAGAAAAAGTGGTGTTGAAAAACATTAGGGATTACAGAGATGGGGTTGTGAGAAAAGACATTTATAATGTTTTAGAAAGAAAAAACAGCAATTGAAAATTATAGGGAATGATAGCAAATTAGATAGGGAGTGCTGCATAAAAAAGAGGACCTTACAATAGCTATAGTATTAGAACAAAGGAGATAGCAAAGACACTAAGTTAAATGATATGACTAATGAATATATCAGAATAAACAAAACTGTACCAGAGGCATGGAGAAAGAATTCTTTTTTCCAGAAGTAAAAAAAGGAGGTTGAATGCTAAATCGTTAGAAGAATTAAAGCAAGAAAAAGTGCTTACACCCTCCAGATGATATATGCATTAAATTAATGTTGGTAAGTAAACTATGATGTAGAATCCCAAAATGGAAAGTACCAAGGCCTGTTCAAAGTTACTGGTTAAAGAAATTAAGCTTTTTGGATGGAAATATTGATATTCAGCTGGAGAGCCTCTTAAATAAAATGGAACCAATATTTCCACAAATGCCATATAGGGAAGCTATATCAAACTTTAAGGACCTGGTGAAAGGAAATGAAGTTGATAAGTTCTGACCAGAGGTTACTAAACAGAATGAATGCAGAAGGTATGTATTCTCTCTTTGAAGAAGAATTAATACCATCTGATGAATAAAAAGGTTATTTTAAAAATAACAGAGAGACAAAATATCAATTGTAAATTACAAAACAATGCTAAATGATTGTAAGAAGAGACATACCAATTTAGCAATGGTAAAGATAGAATATATAAAAGCTTATACCATGGTAGATCTCTTAGATAGCAGAATGCATGAAACTATTCAGCTAAGCAATAACTAATTTCATCAGAAGTAATATGCACACACAAAAGATTAACTTGACAAAGTCAGGAGAGGTGTCAGGTGAAGCTAAAATAAGAGGAAGGATTGTCCAAAAATGATAGCATGATACACTTATTGTTTGTACTGTGCATGATACCAATGACATTCATATTGCAAAATACAGGAGTATGAACAGGGAAGAAACATTTTGAAATTAATCCTATTTTATTTATAGACAAACATAAACTATTCAGAAAGTGTGAAAACTGGAGAGAAGACTGTTCATTTATTTCATAATGACAATGTAATGAAAGAAGTGTGCATGTAATAAAAGATGGAAAGATGGTGTCAAAATTTGTGCAGTGTCTTTCTTTTGTCGATGATAACAATTTCTGGTCTTCTTTCCTCAATCACTTAATAACATTGAATGTTGAAACACTGCATTTAAATTCTTCATTTACTTCCACTACATTAGGTTGGTATTCATAACACCTATCAACTCTGTCTAAATTGGATTTTCCTTATGGTTTCCAATAAATAATGAGCACAAATATTGTATTTCCTTTTGTATATTCACTACGTGGCTAATTCTTTCATCTTTTTTTTTATATAAAATAAGTACCAGTCAAGTATTGAGTTTGGTAAAAGCAACTAGCCACCTATTCCTATCAAGTATTTGGGGTAAGCATAATCACTTAACCACATCCCTTAAAAGTTACTGACCCTGTGCCTAAATCAAAAACTACTACTGCTACTGCCACCACTATTATTATTATTATTATTATTATTATTATTATTATTATTATTATTATTATTATTATTATTACAATTATCATTATAAGAAGATGGTGAGCTGGCAGAATCGTTAGCATGCTGGGCAGAATGCTTAGTGGCATTTCGTCCATGTCTATGTTCTGAGTTCAAATTTCACCAAAGTTGACTTTGCCTTTCATCCTTTCGGGGTCAATAAATCAAGTACCAGTGAAACACTGGAGTTGATGTAATCGACTAGTCCCCTCCCCGCAAATTTCAGGCCTTATGCCTTTA
>NC_042997.1:60978847-60998847 GCF_006345805.1 Octopus sinensis
TACATACATACATACATACATACATACATACATACATACATACATGCATACATATTTCTATAGCCATCTAAAAATCCATAAATATGCACTGTTATATTTGTCAATAAAGTGGGTAAATTAATTGAAGTGAACAGTATTATATTAGTTGTAGTGAATATATAATATATACTCTGATTAATATATATATATATATATATATATATATATATATAGAGAGAGAGAGAGAGAGAGAGAGAGAGAAAATCACCATCATTTAATGTTCATCTTCCATGTAAGTGAAATATATATATATATATATATATATATATATATATATATATATATCTCACTCCCTATCTCATACTCCTCATTTTATATCACTTATTATTGTAGCTAATGGTCTGTACAAAGTGTTGGTGATAAGAAGGATAACTAACTGTATGGAATGTTCAAGTGAAGTGAGGTCTCTAACAATTCTAAGAGAACAGTAATTCCAAATAAAAACTGATTTAGATTATGGTAACCCATTCACCTATGCTAGCCAGCTATTTCTTATAGTCATCCACATTATGCCTTCTTGCTTTGTTTTGTAACGTTATTTTTTTCCCCTCAAAACAAATTTCTTTTAGCACCAATTTATTTAATTTATTCTATCACCTCTATTACCTCTTATCACCTTTCATCATTCCCAATTTATCACCATTTGATTTATATTATCTATTTATTTATCATGCATCCAACTTAATAGCTTTAATGTAACTTAGATTATTTGTTAATCTTTTTTAATGTAACACATCTGATTCATCTTGCTTTTTATCACAAACTTACATTTAAATGGGGATTCATAAAAACAAACATGCATTCCTACATATCTTAGCATAATAGGTACATGTGTGCATGCAGCCTTGTAAATGTGTGAATATAAATATGTGACAAGTGTGGACATGAATACATACATGTGTGATCAAGCAAACAAACTCATGCATATGTATGTATGTATGTATGTATGTATGTATGTATGTACGTATGTATGTATGTATGTATGTGCGTATGTATGTATGTGTGTGTGTGGGTATATGTATATCTCTATGTGTACGTATGTGTGTGTGTGTGTGGCAAGTCTGTTTAAAGAGAGATGTATTCCTACATAAGCGTCCAGATTTATGCACATCAACACGAGCAGGCATATAATGTGCTGATGTTTATTGCATGTGCACATATGCATGTAGAAGCATGAATGCACACCTGTGTATATACTCATACACCTATACATATATTCATGAGATGAGACATGAAAATGCAGCAAAATAGTTATCCCCTTGAACATGGTTGAAGGCTCAAATCTTCCAAAAATCAAATTTTTTCACTCCCAGTACTTTGATCTTCTTCTTATAATCTATAATGTTTTGACTGACTTTATCTTCTAACTACAAAATCATACAACTATTTACCCAGTAAACATTGCTCAAGGGGCCTTTCCCTGATATTCTCCATATTAATATAAATTCGTCTTATTTTATCACATTTTACACATTGCATAGCTTCAATTAACTTCATTTCCTCTTTGTGTTTTCCATCCCACAAATATAATATTGATGGGATTTTATTGTATTATCACAAGACTTCTTCCCAGCAGACTATTTAGCTTGGAGACTCAGTTCATGGAATATTTCCTGCATTTTATATGCTTCTGTGTATTCTCATTATAATGGAAGAACACTTACACATCTGCAATCCCCTACTGTCATATTTACTATGTTCACCTAGGTATACAAACACATGGAAAATAATTATAACTCTCAGCATTCAGTTAAAAATAACTGTCAAATTCAAATATACTTCTGAAAACTCTTCTGAAAATTTTTTCAACATATTTTCATTATTGCACTTTTCCTATCTCTTTTACTTTTTTAGTTGTTTCAGTCATTTGACTGCGGCCATGCTGGAGCACTGCCTTTAGTTGAGCAAATCGACCCCAGGACTAATTCTTTGTAAGCCTAGTACTTATTCTATTGGTCTCTTTTGCCGAACCACTAAGTTACGGGGATATAAACACACCAGCATTGGTTGTCAAGCAATGTTGGGGGGTGGGGGGATAAACACAGACACACAGACATATACAGACATATACATATATACAATGGGCTTCTTTCAGTTTCCATCTACCAAATCAACTCACAAGTCTTTGGTCGGCCCAAGGCTATAGTAGAAGACACTTGCCCAAGGTACTACGCAATGGGAATGAACCCAGAACCATGTGGTTGGTAAACAAGCTACTTACCACACAGCCACTGAAGACATTTTTTGTGTTTTTTTTTTCTTTGTGAAGTATATGTACTAACTATTCTGAATTCAATCTCTACTACCATCTGAAGATTGGAAATGTTAAAATCAGAGTAACAGCTTACAAAAAACAATAAAATTTTACTTCTTGTATTGACTACACTCTTCTCTCTTTCTTGTTCAAATAATTCTTTGAGTGATATATATATATATCAAAGTATCATTAGAGACAGAAATCCCCATAAATTCATAAAATCATAATATAAATTCAATCATGTCATAGAATGTTATATTTAATACATACTATTCATGTCCAAAGTTGTTGACAACACATGTTTCATGAAGTCGTATACTATGTTCTTGAGACACCCAGTCTCTTACAAAACCTCCCCTTATATACAACCCCAATCTTCAGATCCACCTATCCCCCATTTATAATTTTACCTATCATTATATATTTCAACTTACAGGTATATCAACCTATACAGATGTATAAATATATTTCTGGTATGTCAAAACATATAGATGTGTAAATAAATTCATCAAACCCTGCAGTTAAAGCCATAATTAATTTAAGAATTAAATGTGAATTATACCTAAAAAAATATATATAAATGAAAAACATATACGGATGAGAAAATATATACGAATGCGGAAAAAATATATACTAATGAGAAGAAAATATAAAATTATGAGAATGAAAAAGTTGAAAAGATATATATATCCAAATGAAGGTGATGAATAAGAAATGAATGGAAACTAATACGAATAACAAAATTCATGTGAATGTTACGCGAAAAATACGAATGATGATATGAAAAGATATGAAAAAATATATGGAAAAATATAAAGAGAAAAATATTTAAAAATGAAAAAATGAAAAAAATATATATGAAGGAATTAATTTATAACTTAATATAATTAGAATTGATATAACAAAAATAATTTAAAATGTAAAAGATATGTGTTCCATCTACCCCTGGATATCATGGCACTAAATTGAGCTAGTTCCAATTTACACTGCAAGGTTCTGTGAAAGTATTTATACTGATACATACTTTCTGTTTCATTTAAACTATTACGTTATTAGCATAATGCTGATAGTGGGACAGGAAATAAAAGCATTATGGGAACAATCCATCCATTTTTTCATTTTTATTCACACACCCCATCCCATGAATGCGCAACTATCACTCCCCACACTCAAGTAGTAAGTTAAATTTAAATAATAGTATCTAATAGTAATTTCTAACAATTAATTTGCTTGAGGGTTAGACTTTATTGATTGACCACTTCAGTTTGTGTTTACATTTAATTTTTCTTTCAACCTATGCATTAAGTAGTTTTGTTTTAGCCCATAATATCTCCATGAATTCATGGGCACACAACATACATAGTCTATTCCCAATTCTATACGAAAGAAAAATTAAATATAAACACAAACTGAAGTGGTTAGATGACCAATGAACTAAACCCCTCATATTCCATATATATATATATATATATATATATATATATATGAGCAGAGAAAGAATGATAACATTGTAGAGAAATAATATGAGAAGGCCAAAGTGAGGTTAAATCTTATTTTAGCATCCACAAAGATGAATTTGAAGCTGAAGGAAAAAAAACGGAAGGAAAAAAAGCTGTGAAGTCATGGCAGTAAAATTGAAAAAAAAATAATGCAGAATTTAATGTGTTATTTCTAAAAATCAAAAGCAAAAAATGAACACTGAAAGAATAAAACTTTATTTTTTTGTAACAGTAAAGGTATATATATTTAAAAAAAATATAGTATGACCGTCATTTATAGCACAAATAAGATTCACAAATAGAACTTATTTCTTCACATATGTTCATACAGATATGATGTTAGCTAAGTATCACTCATCTACAAGTTACAAAATATCTTTTCCTGTAGTATTTGCCATTGGACACACATTTAGATTACTTCATCTGCTATATCTAAACGCACAATTAGCACTGGTGGCTGTGGATACAACACACAGAGCATCACTGAAATAATATGGAGCTTAACATTTCTTCATCATTTTGCTTTCATTTCATCCTATTTTTAAAATTTTATTTCTTTTGAATTTAATTTTCACTTTTTGTTTGCATGCTAAATTACAATTTTGCTCAAAAGTGCAAGAAATCAATGGTGGAAGAGAGAAAAGGACAGGTTGTTGCAATGCCGTTTAATAACAATGTGTGCGTACATGTGGTATGAATGTGTTTCAGAGTAAAATATAGTAATTTAATTGGTTGAAAAGATTAAGAGAAACCCCATTTTAGCTGAAGACACTTTTTCGTTTTACCTCTCTGCATCATATCCTCAGCAGTTTCCATATTGCTAACTTTACTGCAAGGATAATACTGTCAGAAATGTCGAAATTTCAGTGACATCCAGTTGACAGCTGACAAGGGAATGATGTATACATGCTTTTCTTTTCCAACAAACTTCTGTTCTGATTGCATGCAACCATTTTACTGCAGTATTTACTGTAATGCAACACAGCATTTTTCACTCTGTATTTGCACTCTGCAATGGACTCTTTCTCTCTCTCTCTCTCTCTCTCTCTCTCTTTGTATTTGAATACTTAAGACAACAACAAATTATACACAAGAATTACAAGCATTATGTTCAGTTGGTGAGAACCTCAACAAATCTACCTCAACTGACATCTGCAACCATCAAAGAATACCTACCAAATATGACTAGCTTCCTTACAAGAAACAGATTTCCACATTCTTCCATTTGATCAAAACTCACAATTCTGGATCTAAATATATCAGACTTTGTGTCTGGCTTTTACAGACCCTCAAACAAAATTTCCTCACTCCTCTCTTGGATCCTAACATCTATGCTCCTAACCTCTCTTGGATATCTCAGCAACCCAGATAAGGTCATCCATAAGGTCAACTCAAACCCAATACATTAAAAAATGCCTTCAGTTTTGACATCATCTCTCTGCACCTCAGCACCACTCTCTCAGGCATTAATCTACTGACTGATTTTCTAACCTTTACTCTTTCAGCCAACCCATCACTAACATCCATCAACTCCTTTCCATCATCACAAACAATACATACGAGTATTTCAGTTCTCTCAATAATACCACCTAAAACAGATATTAGACTTACTAATGGTGTCTTGCTTGTCAAGTCTGCTGGCCACCAATTATATGGGCCAAGAGAAGTGTTGAGCACTCAACACCTACCCTTCCTAACTTCTTCACCAGGCATTCATTATCATCTCTTCCTAAGAGAAAGAAGCTGACACAATATTCAAAACACTCATGAATATATAAGACTGCATAAAACACCCTACTGACACTGCATCCCACCTCCATTCAATCTGAAATGAAGAGAGGTGACATCAACACCAGCTTCTACCAGAAGGTCACCTGCAAAGATCTGTTTGTCCATTATGGATCAGTCTTCCCAATCAATACTAAATCCTAAAACATTCAGAAAAGGTACACTTGTATTTATGACAAATGCAGTGAGGCAGAAGATTGGGCCACTGACACTAAATAGTTGCAAAAGGTGCTTGCAGTCAAAAAGATAGCCAACATTTATTATCAGCTGCTATCAGGACTCTAAAAAAAATGGAAAAACTCTTTCAGTGTCTGTTTCTTCAAGTTACCACACTTTAGTAAAAGTACAACTACTATCCATAAGGTGATATAACTGGTAAACTCAGAATCTTCCCAACAGAAACATCTATACTGAAGAAATGAATCCTCAACAACTGAAATGTATGAGCAGTGGCCAATGGTTACATCTACATGGACAAGCCACTGTAAACTTACAATGAGTATCAAATCCAGTGCTCCAAATGTGATGAGTGTTACATGAATAACATTATTTAATTCCTATAGATCCAAATCAAGAAAAATATTTTCACATGCACATCATCATTTAAAAAATCCCTTGGAAAATCCAAGAACATGAACAAGGACTTTATGATTACCATCAAAACCACAAATTGTAATATTGGTCACTTGCAAACCAAAGAAGCTATCCAAACCAAAGAGGTTAACTATTAATAATCAACATGAACTGATTAATTGACCAATGATTATTACAGCCAGTCATTGTGCATCACAATACTTGACTCAATTTTCATTGTACATATGTTGCAATAGTGCCTGATATTGATAACCCATGGAATATGATAGCCCCAATCTTCACCACTCATCAACATACTTGATCTTTTGAATTTCACTCATACAAACCCACCATGCCAACCTAAATGGTGATGTATTTTCTCTCACTCTCTCTACTTCTCATAATCTTTCATAAAGAGTATTTTGCTTGAAATATCAGGACTATAAAATATTTTTAAAGTAGCAATTCAATATTTTTGTTTTTGTTCTTATTGCAATGTGATTTTCTGACTGCATTTCTGAAGCATTCTAACACATTGTATTTGTATATTGCTAAATTTTATAATGATAAAAAGGAAAAATATTCAAAATACACAGGTATTTACACTGTAATTAAGCTAATATTAACATAGTTAATCTTGTACACATAGTTAATGATTCATCACTATTACAGTAAATTAGGTAAAATCTATACTTTGCTGATGAGATCATAAAACTAAAACATGTTAGAATTTGTCTTACATACTGAAATAATATATTCACCTATATTGCTTTTTCCTAACAACATAACTATTTTTTGTTGCCTTTCTTAATTTCCCTGGATTAAATAAGTTAACATCAACACATACTTCATTTTTCTCAGCCACAAACTGATACTAGAATTACCAATGGGTATATTATATTATTTTGTCTGTCAAGTCTATTTGCTATTACTTATATGGATTAATTGGAATGTTGAGTACTCAAATCCTGTACCCACCTCCTATACCCTTTTCACTAGATATATAAATGATGTCCATGATGTAGCTGACCTCAAAATGTCCATGATGTAGCTGACACAGCATTCAAAACAATTACAAATATTTATACCCACATAAAGTTTAGCTCAGAGCTCTCCAGATGACATTACATCTGTTTCCTTTTTCATGGAGATGGTGTCTCTGAGGTTATACTTTCACAGTAAGTTTACTTCTAGAAAATGCATAACTTTGAAGGCCAACTAGAAATATTTATGTGGCAACTAAAAAGCAATATTATTCAATATTATTTAATGACTAATATTAATTTAAATCTCACAGCAAGTAGAAGACAATTCTAGACATGTTTCAGACTTGTAATGATTTCATCAGCAAACTTTCATAAGTTAACTTTGTCCATTTAAATGGGCAGTTGGTAATAGTTTGTGTGTGTGTGTGTGTGTGTGTGTGTGTGTGTGTGTGTTTGTCTGTGTACATATATGTATATATATATTGATTAGTTAAAAATTAATTAAAAATCCTCAAACCTGATTTTAAATTATTTTGAATTACAAATGGCTAAAAATCAATCCTATACACAACAAAATGAGTTAAAATAACCATAACAAGTGCAAGGTTATTTTCTATGTTTTCATATTAATATTATTTGGCAATTACTCAAATATATAAAAGCATAGAATTCATTGCTAATTCTACTTTTGGAGCCTATAAAGATGTAAAACACTTTCAAGTGTGTGGTTTAGTCTATTTGGTTTATTATTTATGGCAATGAAGTAGAACACTAAATAAAACAAGTTTGATCTTTTGGCTGATATCCAAGTTAAATCAAACTATATTGAATAATATCAGCATATTGTATAATGCATTAATTAAAATATTTTATATATAATCTGGAGAGGAGTGGCAATATGCTGCATTACAAACCTGTTCAATCTAAGCCAGCATATAAAAAGCTGACATTTGAAGAGCAATGATGATGATGGTGATACTCTACAAAGTTAATTTTTCTTTTGTATTCCTAAGGTCGTCAAAACATTATTTTCCATATAATATTGATTTGTTATATAGACCCAAGGCCATGCATTTTTTGTGAGGTAGGTATAGTTCTTCAGATTAAACTCCACAGCGAATGAAAGGCAAAGTTATTTCCAGTGGTATTTGAACTCAGAATATAAAGAGACTAGGAAATTGAATAACAAATGACATTTTGTTTTTCAACTTAGCGATTTTATCAATCTATCACCTTGTGTATATCTAATAACAAAATATAAATGATGTCTTTCAAATAAAAATAGCACATTACTAATGGAAAGTAGAATTTAATTTGTTAGTGGAAAAATTTACTACAATTTTGTTTTCATATTTTCTTGTCTGTAGGGAAGAGGAAACATCCAAAGTAGTGTTAGACATTTCTAAAATAGAAGATGGATAACAGAAAAAAACTTTTAAAACAAATTATTTTATTGTTATTATTATTATTATTATTATTATTATTATTATTATTATTATTTATTTATTTATTTATTTAGAAGTAATGGGAGATGTCTGTTATTTCTGCTAGTTCTCTGAGACTGATATGGTCAAGATTTAGTATGCACATCTGTAAGTGAATGACTTTGAAAAAAATATTATATTTACAGACAAGGTTGTGGAGCTAATAAGTTTGCTTCTCAACATGCGCATGGTTCCAGGTTAAATACTACTGTATGACACATTAGGCAAGTGTCTTCTATATCTTCAGGGTAATCAATTGCTTGAAAATAGAATTTGGTAGACAAAAAATATTCAAAATTTTGTATGTATCTACATGTGTGTGTGTGTGTGTATACATACATACATACATATATGTGTGTGTATGTGTGTGTGTTTACACCAATCTAAGAACTGGTGTTGTTTATGGAGTGTTGCTTTATTTTTTTGAGCACAAAATACAGTGGGTGGGGGAAAAAAAGAAGGAGGCAACAATGTCAAAATCCTCAATAACATTTTTGTTGACTCTCAGAGATCAAGGTCCGATGTGTGACATAGGAGAGCAAATCTTCAGCTGATCTGATTCTTCAAAACTGTATTGAGAATTACCATAACAACAAAGAGACTGAAAAGAAAAACAAATGTGGTCATATGTGACACTATCATTTTGGAAATGATGGAAATGTGTATGACAGGTTAATATATTACATGACCAGAGATATTCCTCTTTTTAAGGAACAGGATACAATGTTACATGTTTCCCTCTAAGTTGGATTAGACCCTTTAAAAAAGATTTAAACTTTTAAGAGTTGCTTGTGTACTCATATATATGAAATAACTCAGAAGAGCAATGATTGAGAGTTATGGGGAGGATGTTGTCAGTATATTTCCTAACAGTTTGCAGTGATCTGTAAAGTTTCCTTATTAGGTAATTAAGTACAGTAAATGTATTGGCTGAATATGAAAGAGATAATAAATATTCAGTTTCAAGTGATCTAAGATAGGAGATGGAGTTAAAAGTAGACAAGCAAGTTGTTCTACACAATGCTGGTCTAGATAAGAAGCACCAACTACTGAGTTTAGCATATACATGTATAGAAAGAGTACTGAATGAACTTAACTGAGAAGTGACATAGAGTTACCAAATTCAAAACAAAGCTAGGTGCAAAATTAGTAGAAAACAGAAAGAGAACACATATTGATGATGGAAGAGTAGTTAGAAAGAGTCGAGAGTATTTCAGAAAAAAATTTATCTCAATATTTGGTGTAGCAATAGTGACAACCTGTCTTCCAATTGAACTCAAGGAAACTATGTGCATTAGTTTTTCTATTGCTGATGCTATCCAACAGTTACAAATCCTGATAGAAGAGTCACTTTTTGTTTTTTTTGTCTGGTGACAGAATGCAAGTATTTCAACTCAGAATGCACAGAGTTAGCTGAAACAGATACTGCAAACTATGACATCTGATGCTCTCATAATTCCTCCAATCCACAGCCTTAGACTGGTACGTTGATTGCTGACCCCAACGAAAAGCTGGAAGGTAAAGTTCACCTCAGTAGGAAATGAACTCAGTACAAAGTATCTGAACAAATCGTCGTCGTTGTCGTCGTCACAGCAAAATATTCTATCTGGTGTTCTAACAACACTGCCAATTTGTCACTTTTCATTATTTGGAAGACAAGTTCATTGTATTTTTGTTAAGGCTTTGTGATTAAATAAAAAATTAAGAGCACACACAAAAATATAATAGAATACTGCACAAAAGTATAATGTCCAGTGCAGTATTTTTCATATGTAACTTCTTTAATACATAATGACTTTTCCTCTACTCATAGGTTTCTCATTTATGTTTTTCTAAGCATCATCTGTATCTTGTTTGGTATCCAATTATTTATACCCTGTATTATGCTAGCATATGCAAAATGGAAGAAAAAATATTGATTCTGTTTGAAAGCACATACAAAGGACTTGTCATCATCATCATTGACATTGCCACAAACCATCATCATCACCACTACAATCACTACCACTACCACCATCATTATTGTTGTAGTCATTATCACTGTATTTATCATTAATGTTATTGCTGCAATTGATATAACCGCCCCCCCCCCGCCATCTGCTGTTACTAGATAAACAAAGGGGATGTTTAAATATTGAACATAATCCACAACAGTTAAGGACTGTACTTGTTTACTGGTTTATCTGTTTTAGCAGCAATATCATTTATTCTGTTTAACCACACCTTAGCAATATTTGTCATATCTGAAAGATGAACAAAATATGTAGGACAACTTTATTTGCACAAGAGGTGTAATAAAAAATTTCTACTTCAGAGTACAAATATAATCAGTTTTATAATTTCACATATAAACTATTCTAAAATTGGGTAAGGATAACATGCTAACCACATTTTTTATAGCGAGAAGATACATACAATATTTAATTTATATTTGCTTTTTTAAGCTCAAGAAAATAATTTATAGAGAAATAGAACTGTGGATGAAAAACCCTAATTATGAAAAGAGCTTTCTGCTTTCTTTTGATTTTTCCTTAAAACAGAATCTTATATGGGAAAACCTACAACCATCAAGTAATGTCATATCCAAACATATTTTTACACGTTTCATGATCTCTAAGTAGAGCTGGACAAGACTCTACATGCCAGTCTATTCAATGGCATCATCCTACCTGCATTCTTAAATGCAAGTGAGATGTGGGTTACTATGAAGAGCAGAGAACATCAATTGACTATGACGCAAAGGACTATGGAAAGATCCATGGTAGGAATGTCATTACAAGAGCAATACCCAAAGCGAGGTAATGCAAGGATGAAGCAGAATGAATGAGATATCAAAAAATATCAAAAGCACAAGTTCTGCTGGGTTGGATATGTTGCAAGGCTCACAGACAACAGGCAAATCTGTGCAGTTGCTGAGTGGTATCCAAGAGGTCAGAAAAGGCCTCCATGACAATGGGAAGATGACTTAGTCAAACAATTTAGGTCAGAATGGAAAATAAGGGTGCACTCAAGGAAGAATGGAAGTACATTGTAACCAGCAGTGTATAAGAACATCTGATAGTCTTGTGATAAAAGTGGTATATATCGAGGCAGTGTAGTATATGCACTCAACAAAAATAAATACAGATACATACTAGCAAAATCTAATATGCATGATGTACAAATGTACTTCTACATCAATTTAAACACATATACACACAACAATGAAAACAAAATACATAGACATATACATACATATGTGCACACCAAAATATGAACTGCCACAAATTGATGATAAACACATAAACTAACAAAGACACATTCCAACAAGTATGCTAGCAAAAATTTACAACACACACACTTTCAGACAAACACTGTCAAACATGGTTTATTCTGATAAAACAGTCACAAACTTACAATTTATATGCACACAAACACATGCATTCACATGATTAAAATTTAAGTTTTAAAATATAAACCTCCCTCTTCCTTTCATCTATTATTCATTCTGTTCACCTTGATGCTTTCCTTCTCTGCTTATTTGTCTTCCCTTCTACTGGTAATTATCCTTATTGTCACCCAATCCACCCCACCTCTCACTACCACCACTTCTTTTTTTTTATTAATTTACTACCAACTAAATCTTCCTCAGTCATATTTTTTTCATGAGTTTTTGTCAATTTCCAAGTCATGAGAAAGCTTTTGTATTCTATAAGTTGAGCACAGACATTGAATTATTATTGACTATATCTTCCTTCAAAATGTATGGTCTTATTTCAATATTAGAAATCATTAAATAAATTATAATAGAAGACTGAAGAAGCTAAAAGTTATATTAACCCTTTATCATTCAGCTTTCTCTGTCAAATGTAATGTCTATTTATTCACACTGATTTGAATTAGTCATACATTACCTTGTAACTTTGAGATGTGATTGTTTATTTTTAGAATGACATTGTAGGGTAGGTGTAAGAGGTAAGATCTGGCCACTTTGAAGATAAAACATGTAGATTATTTTGGCCAGATATAGCCAGTTTAAATGTTAAAGTAATGAAGTGCTGAGCAAGAACATATTTATGAGTTGTGTTCAAGAACCAGATTAATACACCAATAAAGTTAGTTATTTTTGTATTTTTTAAAATAAATTGAAACATATAGATAGTGTATACTTGTTAAAAATATAGTTATAAAGAGGTTATTTTGCTAACATGTAGTAAAAAGCATTTTTATCACTGGTCCTAACAGTGCAGCCAAAACAAAGCTTTATCGAAGTTGTTACTGTTTCTATGCATGCCAGCATTCTAGAACACATAGAAAATAAGGTCATTATAAAAAAATATAAACAAAAAAATTAAGATAAACAATATTTTTATAATCAACTTTTATACTATTGCTGTCTTATTTATGTACAGTTACTTCTCTTTAGTTACTACCTTCTTTAGTACTACTGTGCTGGCTTCAGCTCTTCTGAGCCAGCAATCTATATTGCATCTTCTATGTTTATCCAATGCACTTACTTCTCCACTTGCCATCCTTAATTTGCCAAAAAAGAAAGGGGGTGGGGTTCATTCTACAAAGCAAACATTTTCCCAAACTACAAATGTTCTTCCAAAAGCTTTAACACTTTTATTTTTAGCTCTCTAACTTTTCTGGGCTGGGAAGTTTTTATGAATTATAACTAAAAATTCTCATTCATTTAGCACAACAAAGAAAAGAAGAAAATCATGAGGTTTACAATCAACAATTAACATTTACAGATAATTAGAGATATATTTACATGATAAAATTCCCTTGAATAAATCTATCATGGTAGAACTGCATTTTCACTTTAGGGAAAAACATGCATATACAGATATGTTTTATTAAAGCTTGAGCTAGCAGAGTATCAGGCGTTACAGTGATAAAAAATATCATTCAAAGAAGTCTTTTTCAATAGATTCAACACATTTTTATCAATACTTTTTTTTATTGGAAGTCAATGTCTTCCTTCTAAGAAAGAATAGCCTATCCATAAAGCATTGTATCCTCCAGAATATCTATGCATTTGCATTCTTTGAATTATTTATTCAACTGGCAACACTTTAGTTCTATTTTTTCTATTCAGTCTAAATAATTATATATACATAGAAGATGAAGAATTACTTATGTGTGTTGGTTTAAATCAAATGAAGGGAGCATCAAAGATGATGTGTAATGAGTGAAAAATTGTTTAAAAACTAATCACAAAATCTTTAATATAAAATTAGGATTCATTAAGAGACATTAATGTTCTGCTGTTACTGAAATGCTGTAACTGGCTTAGAGGTATGAAAATGAATAGAAAACTCAATATTTAGTCACCAATTCATAATATAATTAATACATTTAATAAATCTAACTGGTTCACTTTTGAGAATAAAACTTGAATTTATTTCAACACAAATTTGAACAAAATATTTAGTTTCTCAGAATAAATTTTAACAAAATTTGAGTATTTTTAATCTATTTATTTTTGAAATAAATTGCAAGTGGTTGCTGCTGAAAATTGGTAATGTGCTAATGTGAATAAAAAGCATCAGAAGACTAGGATTTTGTTTTGCATTAAGTCACGTACATAGGAACTATCACGTTTATGCTGTCATAAAACATGAAAAAAGTTCATGATAAAGGAAGTTCGTGTTTTTCCTTCAATTCTTATTATGTCTAACACAAAGGGTGAATTTTCCTTTTGCATCTGAATCATTTATTGCTTTATTTAATCTTTCACGATAATTGTATTTTGCCATTTCCTTAAACATGAACAAGAATTTCTAAGTGGCAACTGCTTCTTCATGTATAAATATTCTTAGACTACCTAGCATAATGCTAATCAGATGTAGTAATTTCATTATATTCCTAATCAAAAATAGTTAAATAGTTAACCCCGCCCTACCTTACAGCATTCAAAATATGATGTATGTATCTGATTTTGTCAAATAACTCAAGAACATTCAGTTTTGACACTCAAAGAAAGAACATGTTATTATGTAATAAATTGAAATAATTTTTCCCAAAAGAACTATTCTAATTTATGAAAATAATTATTTAGCTTAATTTTTAAGATTATATTTAACATCTGATCTTAGTAAAGGATTATCTCATTGGATTATCTCATACTCTTATTGCAGATGAATATTATCAATAACACACAAAATGAAAGTGATTATCACAGAGAAAAAGTATCAAAGGAATTCCTCTCTGCTGTTTGAAGCATGTGATAAATCATCTTTAATGCTTTGGTTGGGTACAAATGCTTGATACCTAAAAATAAAGTTAACAAAAAAAAAACACTCTCAATGGCAATTTTTAATGCCTCTTAATTAAAGATAAGAAGGAATACATACTCTTGAATAATATATACAAATTATCATAAGATCAAAACCAATAAATTGACAGAAATTAAAAAAGCCTTCAATAAAGTTGATCAAAGAATGATATATCACAAACTGCATGACCCTAGATGACTGCATGACATTTGACAAATAGTTGTTAAACAACTGTAGCCAAGAATGCTCTCTCTCTCTCCAAGGTGACATCAACTTTAAGCAGAGCCCCTCAGGAAATAGTACTGGGACCATAGCTAGTTTTGGCTGCTCTCTCAGACTGATGATATAATTATAACAGGCAGTCAAGAACCTGGACAATAATCTTTTCTACTACAGGCACAAGGCCTGAACTTTTGGCAAGTCAGTGCTCAACAGGCATCAGTTCAAAACTCATTGCAAATTTAGCATGAAGTGTCTAGGTTACATAGAAGAGTAAGTCTTCTTGAGATCTAGCTTTATGAAAGCCATATAAATCAGTCAGTAAGGAGAGAGAGAAAGAGACAGAGGTTTCAGATGCTGGAAAACATTGTTCTGAATGGATGCTTCCATTTTGTTTGAAATATTGAAATTGTGATGGAGCAATAGTTGGTAGGGTTACAGGGATTGCTATTCTTGAGAATAGGGCATACTGTATTGTGTTCCTAAAGATTGAGTATATCCTTGTTAGTAGGGAGAGAATGAGAGAGAGAGAAAGCCAGCTCTGGTTATAGGACATTGTCTGAGCCAGTAACCTTGTTGCTTTGAAACATCAATAGGTGTATTCACATTTTGTATGCATGTATGCAAGGTAGTAAGCCTGGTGGAGTTTTGAAGGCTAGATTTGGAGGAGATTCACTAAATATGTGCAGTGTGGAGTTGGATGCAAAACAGGCAGTAAAGTAGAGGTGTTTCTCCACAGATATACTGTTCACTGTTCTCAGGATCATCTTAGTTGAGAAGTGGAGGAAAAGAGAATTCAAAAACATCAGAGAAGATCTTTTAATACAGTATCAGAAATTTGGGAGGTGAGAGAGCTTGAAGGTTGTGTAATACATAGAGGCTTCCTTCATGGTTTGGATGGTGGTCTTACAAAGCTTGACCTGCTGGAGTACAGCTATGAATGAGCCAGTTGGTGGAGGATGAAGTTTTTGTTATGTGTGGAATGTGGAGGAACATACCTAAAATAATCGTGCCTGTCACATGTTTAACTCTTTCTAGTGTGTCAGGAGTGAAGCACATGCTACTAGGCAGAACAGTAGAGGTCTGAACAGCTGGTTGATGAAAGGCAAATCAACCTCAGCAGAATTTGAACACAGAACATGAAGTCAAAAGATATGTCACTAAGTATTTTGTCCAGTGTGCTAATAATTCTACCAGCTCACTACCTTAAGAACCCTGATAATAATCCTTTCTACTATAAGCACCAGGCCTGAAACTTGTGTGGAGATGGCTAGTCAATTACATCAACCCCAGTGCTGAACTGGTATCCATTTTATTGGCCATGAAAGGATGAAAGGCAAAGTTGAATTTGAAACCAGAAGAAATGCTACTAAGCATTTTGTCCTGTGTATTAATAATATTGCCAGCTTGCCACCTTTAAGAACACTGATAATAATGCAAAATTACAGAG
Organism: Octopus sinensis; assembly: GCF_006345805.1. Lineage (NCBI taxonomy): Eukaryota > Metazoa > Mollusca > Cephalopoda > Octopoda > Octopodidae > Octopus > Octopus sinensis. Next base: position 60,995,406 of record NC_042997.1, read on the forward strand.
AAACCTGAATACAATATATAAGTGAGCTAAAGTAAATAACATGCAGTTCAATGCCGAAAAGTTTTAAGCACTCAGCTATCGACCACAAACAGATACCAGTCAGAAAACAAAAGACCAGAGATTATTGCAATCCTAAAGTACAAAGCAGTGATTGATTTGAGAATCTTCATGAGTAATAATGAGTAATAATGCAACATCCATTTTCAGATTGATAAGATGGCAACCATGTGCAGGCAACTGGCTGGTTGGATTATACGATCACTCAGAATAAAAAAAATGGAAACTACAATAGTCCTGTAGAGAAAAGTTTTACTGTCACCTAGCCAAATGCTCTCAATTATGATCACCACACAGTGTCAAATTAATTGAAGAACTCAAGGCAGTCCTATACAGTTACATCAGGATGTACTGTCTCAGTACAACAGATGAGGTACTGGGAAGGGCTAAAGGAAATAAAGCTCTACTCCTTAGGGTGATAAGGGAAAAGATATGCAGTCGTGTGTGTGTGTGTGTGTGTGTGTGTGTGTGTGTGTGTGCGCGTGTGTTATGTATGTATGTATGTATGCATGTATGTAGAGAAGATCTTAGAAAAACAAGCATTTAATCCTTTTGAGATCAACCCCACTGAGATTGTCCCAAGTTCCATGACAGAAATTCACTATTTTAAAGTGATCTAAATTAAAACCTTTCATGAAAATTTCATGCTAATATATGTTCCAAATACCAGTTTAACAATGACAAATTTATTTACAAATTTCTTCATTTCATTATTTTCAAGAGTAATTGAGACAAAGGTGGTGTATTTCAACTGGGGCTGATATGTGCAGGGGAAGAAGTGGAAAGTGAGGATGGGGCAGGAGTCCAATCTTAAAATCATGTGTGAACATGTACATGCATGTGTGTGTTTGTATGTAATAAGTTGGATGTAGCAAACCTTGTGCTAAACTCTGTGGTGGTGGGAAGTACTGATGGTGGAAGCTCTAGCATTTATAATCACAGTGCAGTACACCAATATCCAAGCACATATTTCTTTCATTTGAGTAGGATTTGTCTCCTATATCTTCTGACAGGTAACTGTTAGTGTCTTGATAAGCTTTGGTCTGCCATGTTTTAAGAGCTCTGTGGAAATGTTATCCACTCCTGGAAGTTTTCTATTTTTGAGCATGCAGACTGTCTCTTTGACTTCCTTCTGGAGAATTGGAGCATTCTCTAGTTCTCTGTTATTGTCGTTGGAATTGTCTATGACTGAATAGACTAATATTTATTCAAAACCTGTAGAAACCCTTCAGATAATAAGACCCATGTGCACATACGCCCACAAAATGTAGGTGTGTGTTACATGCTGCATATATTAGTATACATTTATATATATTTGTATACATGAATAATCTTGTATAATGTAATTAATCTATGTTGCACACAAAGACTTCCATACGACCAAGGCAAATGCTAGGAAAATAACACTTAAAGAAGTCTCTAAATTAGTTGCCTCCTCTAATGCATCACAGATATACAGGGGTTGGACAAAATAATGGAAACACATTAAAATTTAAAACAACTTTATTTTAATATGAGTTAGGACTGCTTTTGGCAGTAATTACAGCTTGAATTCTATGAGGTATGGACTCATACAAAGTTTGAATTGTTTCCAAAGAAATTTTTGTCCATTCTTTAACTAAAACAATCTCCAGTTCTTGTTGTGATGCTGGTGGACAATATCAACTCCTTATTTATTTTTCTAAAATGCACAATAAATGTTCAATAATAGTGAGATCTGGGGACTGTGGTGGCCAGATAAGATGTTCAACTTCCCTAGAATGTTCCTTGTGCCATTCAGTAACAATTTTAGCTGCGCGAATTGGTGCATTATCATCCTAAAAGACTGTGTTTCCCTCCGGAAACAGTTCCACAACCATAGGATGAATTTGATCAGATAAAATGCTTAAACAGTCTTAACTATTAATTCTGCCATTAGGAAAACCATTGGGCCAGCAGATTTCCAAGGTATAGCCCTCCAGATCACCACAGATCCTCCTCCACATTTAACAGTTGGAAGAAGGCAGTCTGGGTCAAAGGCTTCTTTTGGCTGTCTCTACATGTATACTTGGTCAGTGGTCAGAAATAAGGTAAAGGATGACTCGTCCAAGAAAATAACATTCTTCCACTGCTCTAGGGACCAATTCTGTAGGTTTTTACTCCACTCTAAATGCTTTGCAACATTTGTTTTCAAAAGTAGTGGTTTTGTGATTGCAGCCCTCCTGTGAAATCTAGCTTTGTACAGCTCCCAGCAAACAGTTTTTGTGGAAACTGGTTCTTGAGGTGGTCATTAAGCACTGCAGTAATTTTGGGAGCTGTACTTTTGTGATCCTTTGTAACAATTTGTGTAAGAGTCCGACTGTCCCTATCTGAAAGTTTTGGTTTTCGTCCAGAGTTTTGTTTTGACGAGGAGGTTTTTCACTCTTTCTCAAAGGCTGTCATTACTTTCAAGACAGTACTTTTTGATACACCAAACATTTCGTCTGTTTTCATTATGCTAGTGCTTGTCATATGAGCACCAATAATTTGACCTCTTTGAAAGTCCGACAGATCTGTCATTTTAAAGAATTTTAATTAACTTTTTCTGATGATATCTGAAAAGAAACAGCAATTTTAATAAAACATATTAAGCAACACTAATAATAAATAAAAAAACATAAAAATAAACAAGCTTTCAAAATTATGATGTTATGATGCTAGGTGTGTCCATTATTTTGTCCAACACCATTACATATGTAATCATGAAAGCCAGAAGTCACACAGTTACAGCCAATGACGATCTCTCTCTCTCTCTCTCTCTCTCTCTGAGAAAACACCAACTTTCTGTAGTGTCACTCACTACTTCTGTGACAGCTCTCTCAGATATGCCCTTGGTCATACAGTCAATAACTCTTACCAGCAATGCTGATGATACAAAAGTATTATAGGTAATCAAAGCCCCTGATGACACCCTAAAACCATAGAGAGAACTGAATGCAATATGTAAGTGGGCTAATAAAAATAAAATGCTATTCAATGCCGAGAAGTATCAAGCAGTTGACAATCAGGCCACAAGCAGATTGCAATTGCAATACACAAAATCCTAGAGTCAGAGCTGATGTATGACCTGTGAATCCACATGAGTAATGATGCAACATTCTAGTGCATTTAACCATGATGACGATATTGTATCAGGTGCGTTGCTGGTTAGATTCTGAGTCATTCAGAACCAGGAAAAAGAATGTTACTGCTATGGAGAATATTTGTTCTGTTCTCAGTCACCAAGAATATTGCTCCTGATTGTGGTTGTCACATAGTGTTAAACTAACAGTAAAACTCAATGCAATCCAATGGCACTACACACTGCAACAAAAATTCTAATCATGACACATTTATCCCATACTACTTGTCTTTATGGCTAGATTCC
>NC_042997.1:61003847-61018847 GCF_006345805.1 Octopus sinensis
AATCTAACTTTACTTGTGCCTCTGAAAACATAATTTATGTTATTAAATGCTCGGGCTGCCACCAAGACTACGTGGGTTCCACGGGACTATCACTCAGGCGCAGATGCACACTGCATCGACAACAGATTGCATTCCCAGAATATAGAATGATACCTTTTAGTGAGCACATTGAGAAATGCGCAAAGCAACTACTGCCACAATTTTTAATCTTCCCATTTTACCAATGTGCTTTCGGATCATCAACACAAATGAGACTGAACAAGGAAACATTCTTCATTGAAAAGTACAAACCCAGACTCAACCATCCGAACATACTGACACAGAGAAATTAACAAGGAAAAGGGAAAAAAAAAAAATTTTAAGCGATTATCTCCCCTACACCGGAAAAAATCACTCCTCACTACCTCCCCTTATTTAGAAATCTCCTGGAAATAAAAACAACGATAATTCCATGCAAATAAACATAACGTCACAAGAAATTTGAAAAGCTACACGCGAAACCGGTAATTTCTTTAAAAATTTTAAAAATTATGTCATTTTAAGGAAAGGAAAAAAAATTTTTCCAATATTCTCCAGACATTTTGACACAAATATATAATTTTTTAACATTTAAGCCTTCTGTCGTTTTTTCACACTTTACTATTTTTCTTATATATCACCCACGTGCTTTACCATACAAACTTTCTTATCTATATATATATATATATATATACACTTGTATTATATATAATATACACTTGTATATATATATATATATATATACATTTATACATATACATGTGTATATATAGATGTATACATATACATCTATACATATACATCTACATATATACATCTGTGCAGATGTATACATAATATATATTATATATACACATATATATATATACATATATAATAATACATATATATATATATACTATACATATTATATATATATATAATATATATAGATATTATATACATATATATATATATATATATATATATATATATATACATATACAATATATATATTATATATATATATATATATATATATATACATATACATATATATATATATATTATATATATATATATATATATACATACATATATATATATTTCAGACTAGAGCCTGGTGCAGCCTCCTGACTTCCCAGACCCCGGTCGAACAGTCCAACCCATGCTAGCATGGAAAACGGACGTTAAACGATGATGATTATGATGATATATATATACATAATATATATATTATATATATGTATACACACATGTATGTATGCCTGTATATATAAGTTATTAGTTTCACTTTAATAGTTTCAGTATTAATAGTAAAACTATTAAAGTGAAAGTATCTGACATTACAATTCAGAGATGTTATTGTTTCACTTTTGACACGTAATACTGAAATACTGGTTGTCAAGCGTTGGTGGGCGACAAACACACACATACACACACAACCAGTGGTGGTTTGTTTGCATCCAAATAACTGAGCTCTTTGACAAAAAGCGAACGATAGAATAAGCAAAACTTTAAAAAACAATCAATAACTACTGGGGTCGAATTTTTTCCCGACTAAACCCTGGAAGGCGGTGCCCCAACATGGCCAAGGTCAAATAACTGAGACAAGTAAATGATATCTATAATGTTATAATTTTATACTTTATAATTAAAAATCTTTCCATTCATTAAATACAAGCAAACAATCTAGGATGTACGTAAGCATGTTTTTATGTACACGCGCACACACATTTTATTCTCAAATTTACAACTCATTGCACAGTGAATCAAGAGGGAACGCCTGTAGCACATAGTTCGTCTGCTTTGCAAGTTTGGCATGCGCATGCTTATATAAATTGCTTTAAATTATATGACAATTACTTTTTCACATGTATTCCGCAAACTGAATCCGTAATATCATACAAGGGAAGTAACTCATGTTAAATCATATATGAGGAATTTTTTTTTTTTTAATTCAGGCTTGGTCTTAATGTAGTATTTTATCTATTGTCAAGGAAGGATTATAGATGCTTGAATTATTGAATGCTAGCGCTATTCCTTATTTTATTGATCACCTAAATAATAAAGGTAATGTACATGACATCTGGATTTCATCCTAGCTCAATAAAGTACCAAAACTGGAATAGCATGTTATTTACATAGGAATAAATAAATAAATAAAAATACCTATATTGACACAGTTCGAAACTGGTTTTATTCAGAAATCTATTATTTATTTATTAGTTATTCTTGTTTATTTATTGATTGATTACGCCTATTTACCTATTCATTGATTTTATTTAATTATTACTTTTGTTCATAAATTATTGAATAATGAAGATAATAGCTGATAAAACATTATTGGATTACACTCCCCTTCTGTTTAAACTATTTGTATGGAACAATTTAAATAATTCCATCCAGATGCAGTCTCAGAATTAATTTTCATTGTTTTGTGTGTGTATGTGTGTGTGTGTGTAATGTCTCTTTGAATGGATGTATAAGAGAGATAGAAAGAGGGAGAGAGAATAACAGATACATGTATCATCTTATCATGTTCATGTAGGCATGGGTTGGATGGTTTGATAGGATCCAATGGTCCCAAGGGGTGCATTGTGTGTAAAAGATGCATAGAGTTCATATATTTAATTTCTTTTGTTTACGTTTTTTATTTACTTATTATATGTGTGTACATCATATGATGGTTATAAATGAGCATCATCATAATACAGGCAAGGTTGTTCTTTTCCAGTCCTCAGTGAATAACATGACTAGCTATGGGAAAATATTACCTTGCTTGGAAAGTAGTGAAAGTTGGCAGTAAGAAGGTCATACAGCTGCAGAAAATCTGCCCTTTCAAATTCTGTTTGACTCATGCAAGCAGGAAAAGTGGATGTTAAACATAGACATCATATATGTGTATTGGTGGCAATTTTTCCTTATTTTTCCTTCTTTCTCTTTGGACTTTTCTCTTTCCTACGAAGAGCTATGCTCGAAATGTTAACAACTCTCTCTTTTCACTGAGCGTCAAATTAATATATTGCTTGTGCCCGTCCTCACATTCATTTTTCTTTGTCTTTTCCATTTTTTATTTGTTTTCTTTGTATTGACTATATATATACATACACACACACACACACACACACACACACACACACACACACACACACACACACACACATATATAATTGTTAAACAGGACAGCAAACATTAAGGCAAGGCAAACATCTCAAGTCATATATAATATTATTATAGGAAGAAATTCAAAATCATACAGCTGTTTCCCGAGTATGAGATATTCTGTCATCAGAGACAAATAGGGGAAAAGACTATGGAAAATGAGAATGGTATATAGTAATAGGATGACAACTTTGAGGAAGGGAGTAAAAGAATAAGGAGATGGGAAGAAGAAAAAGAAGCATAAAAGTTCATAGTTCAACTTTCAGAAGTTATAGAAACCAGAGCACAAGTCTTTAGGTGGAACTCTGTGTAGATCCAAGAGTGTAAGTCCTTAGGTGCAATCTTGTGTATATCCATGTGGGTTAAAATCCTGATATAGTAGTCATCCCAAAAAAAGGACACAAGCATATCAACGTTCAATAACAGAATGGTAGTGGAGATGGCTACTAATTGGTAAAAGTAAAGAAAATAAATAGAAAGATAGGTAGATAGAGTGAGGTAGGGGGATATTAAGGATTGGCTATAGGATAAAGTAAGGTGCATAGGTGTATGGTGTCTAAGAATTGTGTATGGGGTAACCAAGAAGATAAGAGAGGAGGAGGAGGTAGAGAAAGATAGGGTAAAAAAATAGAGCAAAATGAACAGAATTTAATGAGAGTAGTAGAGGTCTAAAGTTACTGGGGAGGAAATTTGGTAGTAATTGCTTGTGCCCGTCCTGGCTAAGGCCAGTGGCTGTAGAGTTATTTTTAGCAATGGAGTTCTGGGTGGTAGTAGCTAAGAAAGGAAGAGCTAGTTGAATGTTAAATTATTTATGAGTGGGAGATAGAGTTAGGTTGTTTATAGTAGGGGATTTATAGGGTTAAGGTTTAAAAATAAATTAAGGATAAATTAAAGAATTAATATACATATATATATATATATATTGATAAGAGTGGTAAGACAACAAAAGAATGAAAGAGACCTCGATATTATGCAAATAGAGGAACTTATCTGTAAAAGTAATAATATAATATAATGAAATTATCGTATACAGTGCTCAGGTGCACTACAACTTGCCACCACCTCTTCAGTTATCCGGCCATCGGGAAAAATGCCTTTACATTTTTTCCGATGGCCAGATAACTGAAGAGATAGCAACGTGGATTTCCACCTCGGCATCCGAAACTCGGAGTTTTATCATGGCTACCGAATAATTGTCACATATTACTATTACACACACACACACACACACATATATATACATAAGAGCGTTGTAGTTTGCTTGAAGTATTGTAGTACAGAAGAAGGTAAAAAGAGAGAAAATTGAAAGCTTCTGACAAAGTGGAAAGTTTAATTAAACCTTTGTAAGGTTTTATTAAACTTTCCACATTGTCAGAAGCTTTCTATTTTCTTTCATCTTACCTTCTTATATATATAAATAGAATGTGTGAAGGTGCATGACTTAGTGGTTAGGGTGTTGCACTCACAATTGCAAAATCATGATTTTGATTACCAGACTGGGTGTTACATTGTGTTCTTGAACAAAACATTTCATTTCATGTTGCTCTGCGATCAATTCATCATTTGACTTGTGGCATGTGATGCACCTGTGCAGGTAATGTCAATTTGATGGAGGTGGGGAGTGAGCTTATGTGAGTAAAAATACATTTGATCACTATAAACATCTGTGTAGTTGTTCAGCAAGAAATTGCAGAACCCTCATATGTAGTCTTACAGTGGGAGTATCCGTGATATATATATATACACACACACATTTGTATGTATATATGTGTTTATATATAAAACAAATAAGAGTATCTTAAATAACACACAAAATAAAAATCTAAATCTATTGAAATTGTCTCTCCTTCAATGAAAGGTAGATGTATCACTTGGTGGCAATTAGTACCAATTTTAAATGAGAAGGTGATATAACACCAAGAATCAGGAATTCTCTAAAATTGACATAGCATTAAGGGAAAAACTGTGTAATTTAACAATCAGATAAGAGGACAGCCTCAGTAAGTGTTGTCAGCACAGCATTTATTCTACCTTATCTCAAAAGCAGAGGATCACATTTATGGCCTAGGTAATTTGCATAAATAAAATGAAAATGAGCTAAGAGAAATAACTCAGAGTGGTCAGTGACATATGTTTGATCAACAGACAAATATGGGTATATTTGATCTTAATACAACATAAATTCTTGAGTTACTGAAATTATATCTACTTCTAGAGAAGGTAGACCACTCATTTGGTGATATTTGGAACTGGTGCTCATTGTTACCAAGTGATTGCTCCATTCTCTCTACAAGTAGAGATAATTTCAATGAAGAATTTTTTTCTTCTATATTAATTAATACAGCCTTATGTTGACATACACAAACACAGTTGCAAAGAGAGAAGACAAATTCATAATTTTAAAGTTGGAAAATTAAAAAGAAACATAATATTTAGTTTTTGATGTACTAATACATGGGCAACAGTTCCTTCCCAAATCATATAGACCATAGGACTGATTTTCGAGTTTCTGCAGGATATATGTTCTCCATGGGAACATATATGCCAGTCCATTGCAGAAATTCTCACCATTGCTAGCTAAGTGGACTGCTCAAGCACATAACACATTGCTCAGACTGTGAATTAAAACTACAATCTTACAATTATGAGTCCAACACATTAACCACTAAACCACATGCCTTCCCTCATGTGCAACATATAAATTATATACAAACAGAACTTTGTTGTTAGGTCTAATTAAATTTTTTTTAAATGGTGAAGTGTGTCTGTGACATTTGCAGGACTTCTAGGTTAGTGAGGTTGATGTTTTTGGTGCTAATATTGAAGTTCTGCAGGCTAGAGATGAGCAATATAGCAAGCAGGCTTACATACCAGACATGATCAGAGATTTTGCATATATCAAGTATAACAATATTTTTTCCCAAACTTTTCCCATACCACTGCTGAATGACATGAGCAAATTACCAGGTTCTATAGATAATCACTGAAGAAGGAGAGAGAGGCCTAGAGTGATGAAAGAAGTTACTGTTAACAACTGTTGACATCACCTTTGAAATACAGAAAGTAAGAATAAGTCAGTAGTTTTCAGGATCAACAAAATTGCTCTTCATGGAATTAAGATATACCAAAACATGTCAACTGTAAAGAGAATGATAGAGATTATAGAATTAGGCAAGAATAAAAGTTAGCTCTTGTGGGCATTGTTGAAGTTTGGCAATTGTTTACCTTGCTGGGTTAGAGTGATCAATGAAGTTTTTTCACTTGGGAATGAGAACTGTTTAAGATAGTAGTGGAACTGGTGCAGATGATGATTGACTGAGAGGTGGTAGAGTTTGAAAATTGTGCCATCCCCAAATAAACCATTTTCTTCTCTGATATTACTACTGAGAGTAGTGGATGACTTTCTTCAGGAATTGTAGGCAGTATTATTTGCCTATTTTCTTTTCTAATCTAGGCACAAGGCCCGAAATTTTGGGGGAGGGGGCTAGTTGATTAGATTGACTCCAGTACACAACTGGTACTTAATTTATCGACCCCAAAAGAATGAAAGGCAAAGTCGACCATGGCAGAATTTGAACTCAGAACATAGCATACTGAAAGCATTTCACCCGAAAGCATTTGCTAACATTTCTGCCAGCTCGCTGAGTGAGAATAGAGGTAAAACAAGAGGTTGTGTATATCAAAGTCTCATAAGAATAATGTGTTCAGCAAGAAGTAAGGTAAGATGTGTTAAAATTAGAAAATGAGAGGATAAAATAGCTTATGGTTATTTGAAGAGTTTGATTAGAAACTTAAAGGAATAGGGTCGACAGATTTAAAGCCTGAATTATGAATTACAGAACTCTTGCCAAAACCCATGTGTGTGAGATGAGTGGGAAGAGCGGATTCTGTACAAGTACTGATACTGCCCTTAAAAACAAAGTTAATCTGCATTGTGTGGCCAGGAATTGGAGATTAGTATGTCAGAGAGAAAGATGTATGGTTTAAGTATGAGTTGGAGGTGGTGGGTGGGTCCAAGTTGAAACAAAGTGTAACAACTTGTGCATAGGGATAATAGTCCAGTAGATTTATCATTATACTGATTTGGTTTCAGAGTTTCATTCATGGTAGAACTCATAAATTACTGTTAACTACTAATTCAATCTATATCAGTAGATGAGTTAGAAATATATGGATACAAGTAGGTTTCTTCAAATCCTGTGCATGCTGTGCACCTGTCACAGACTGGGGATTATATTTTCTTTTCTTTTTTTCTTTTACCTTTTACTTGTTTTGGTTATTAGTCTGTGGCCATGTGGGAGGACCGCCTTGAAGAATTTTAGTTGAACGAATTGACCTCAGTACTTATTTTTTCAAACCTAGTACTTATTCTATTGGGCATCTTTTGCCAAACCACTACATTACATGGTCATAAACACCCCACCACTGGTTGTCAAGTGGTGGTGGGGGACAAAAACACACACACACACACACACACACACACACACACACACACACACACACACACACACACATACACGCACACTCATACAGACACACAAACACACATGTGCATACACATGTATACATATGCACATGCATCAATGTATATATAATATGCATGTTTATGTATGAGTGTATCTCTCTTTGTTTGGAAATCTCACATCACACATCTGTGACCACTTCAGCAACCATTACTATCACTGAAGAGGCTACAAATACGCTACGAAAGTTTTCCAAACAATGGACTTACAATAAAATAAGAACAGTAATAAATGAGTGAAGAATGAATGTATAATGCATGTGTTTATTTGGCAAAAAGAAAAAAATGACCCTCCCAGAATATAACAATATCTGTTTAATCACACAGTTTCACATCAGGAATCTTGCAACACAAATTCATAAACATATATATATATTTATACTTGAATATTCATTGTCTGAAAATGTTCAATCTTTTTTTTCTCTTCATTTACATGTATACATGTATATATATTTTGTACATAAAACCTGAGCAGTTTTATTTGTTCATGTAGTATTAATTTCAGTGAGGAAGAAATTATGCTTTCAAATATGTATTAATATGTATGCTCAGCATTTTACAATACAACTGATGATCACAAGTCAATGGATATAAAGACAGCAAGCTCATGAGATCACCATACCATCATGATTATACTAATAACCAGCTTGTGTGTGTGTGTGTGTGTGTGTGTGTTCTTGTTTTACTGTCCCCTTACCTTGACATCAGGTACTAGTTGTAAGCAAGTGCCACAGTCATGCAAGAGATGTTCTTTGTTTACAATATCCCACCTAATGATGCCTGGGCATGCTGAAATTTTACCTTGCTTGAAAGTAAATGAAGGTTGGTGTCAGAAACGGCATCCAGCTATACAAAATCTGTTTGATCCATGTAAGTATGGAAAGTGGATGTTCATACACACACACACACACACACACACACACACACACACACACACACACACACACACATATATATATATATATATATATATATATATATATACAAGAAAAAAGCAACAAAAATGGATCAATATTTTGGTACAATTGTTTCGTACGAAGACCACCTTTATTAAGGCTGCAAATATTGCAGCAAATACACGTGACCCGTACTCATCAGCCAAAAAAACATCTGAGTTCTCAAAACATCTAAGGGGGTGAGGCTACACTCATGAAACATTCGGGATAGTTCTATAAAAATCAGATTTAGATAATAAACAGACATCCAAAGTTCTTTAATGTTGCACAGTCAAATAACAGGCTTTAAAAAAGTATTTTAAAAAACCTCTTAGTTTCACAGAAATTGAAAATGTAAATCCATCCATAATAATGAAGAATGTTTGAATTCTGGAGATATGAGGAGAGATTTCATACTCACAGATGATGTATTTATCCATAATTAGTTCATAATAAAGTGGGTTTCCTGATGTATGATGGTATGCTGGTTGCATTTCTGATCATTTCTCAAAACTGCTATGTTAGAATTTGTTGAAGGAAATTTAGTGGAGCTAAATTTCCTTCAACAAATTCTAACATAGCAGTTTTGAGAAATGATCAGAAATGCAACCAGCATACCATCATACATCAGGAAACCCACTTTATTATGAACTAATTATGGATAAATACATCATCTGTGAGTATGAAATCTCTCCTCATATCTCCAGAATTCAAACATTCTTCATTATTATGGATGGATTTACATTTTCAATTTCTGTGAAACTAAGAGGTTTTTTAAAATACTTTTTTAAAGCCTGTTATTTGACTGTGCAACATTAATGAAGTTTGGATGTCCGTTTATTATCTAAATCTGATTTTTATAGAACTATCCCGAATGTTTCATGAGTGTAGCCTCACCCCCTTAGATGTTTTGAGAACTCAGATGTTTTTCGGCTGATGAGTACGGGTCACGTGTATTTGCTGCAATATTTGCAGCCTTAATAAAGGTGGTCTTCGTACGAAACAATTGTACCGAAATATTGATCCATTTTTGTTGATTTTTTCTTGCTTATAATCACCCCGCATTATCTTATGGTTAATACCATATAGATTTCTGGTGCATCTAAGTTAAGTACCTCATTCATGTGAATTCAACAGAACTCACTTGAATCTTAATTACTTTTATATATATACATATATATATATATATACATATATAAGGTATAAGGTAAACTATATGACGCATGTGTACGAACAGCCATGCTGCATGGCAGTGAAACATGGGCTGTGACTGCTGAGGACATGTGTAAGCTCACAAGGAATGAAGCCAGTATGCACCGATGGATGTGTGCATACTCGACAAAGTGTAAGTACCTTGAGAGAAAAGCTGGACCTAAGAAGCATCAGATGTGGTGGGCAAGAGAGACGACTGTGCTGGTATGGTCATGTGGCGAGAATGGATGAGGATAGCTGTGTGAAAAAGTGCCACACCCTAGTAGTTGATGGAACCTGTGGAAGAGGTAAACCCAGGAAGACCTGGGATGAAGTGGTGAAGCATGACCTATGATCATTAGGCGTCACTGAGGCAATGACTAGTGACTGAGACCTTTGGAAATATGCTGTGTGTGAGAAGACCTGACAAGCCAATGGAGACCATAACCTGTGGCCTATGCCAGGGGTGTAACCAGCCCACTTATGTGTACCTTTCCTTCATTGGACACTAAACTCTGCTTGCAAAGACCTGTTGAGGCAAGTGAAATCGAAATCAAATCCAATTCACTAATTCGATGACTGGCACCCATGCTAGTGGAGTGCTAAAAGCACCATCAGAGCGTGATCACTGCCAAAGCATCTGACTGGCTTCCATGCCAGTGGTACGTAAAAAGCACCATTGAAACATGATTGTTACCAGCATCGCCTTACTGGTACTTGTGTCAGTGGCACATGGAAAACATTTGAGCAAAGTCATTGCCAGTGCTGCTGGACTGGCTCCTGTGCAAGTGGTGCGTAAAAAACACCACTTGAGTGTGGCCATTGCCAGTACTGCCTGACTGGCCCTCATGCCGGTGGCATGTAAAAGCACCCACTACACTCTCGGAGTGGTTGGTGTTAGGAAGGGCATCCAGCTGTAGAAACTATGCTAGATAAGATTGGAGCCTGGTGCAGCCATCTGGTTCGCCAGTCCTCAGTCAAATCATCTAAACCATGCTAGCATGGAAAGCGGATGTTAAATGATGACTATGATGATATATATTACATGGATGATATATTTAATAGAGATGTTACAACCACATCTGAGTGTTCAAGTGCTTCAATTCTGTATGTGTACATACATTTACTCAATTGCTCATATTTATCAGTGATTTCAATACCCAGGTGTGTGTGTGTGTGTGTGTCTTTGCATGTGTGTATATGAGAGAGAGAGAAAGAGAGAGAGAGAGAAAGAGGGAGAGAGAAGAACTAATGGTGTTAGAAGTAATTTTTAGTGATTCTCAAGAAAAATAAAAAAGAAATATGAACTCAGTGAGATATGAGGGATATCAGTAAATGTTATAAAGCATTTTGTTAAGTGTTATAAAATTTCCACCTGTTCAACAGTCTAGAAGGTTGAATGACAATAAAATCAGCCATTGAGTGAGTTTTCTATGTGTCATTAAGATTTTAGAAATACCAGCTGAATATTACTTAAATCACGTTCTACTGTCTCAAGAGAGGAAGGGCATATAACACTAACTGCATCTTAAGAAAAGACAGAATAATCAATGCTGGAATGTGTTTGATGATACACTTGCTTTATCAAAGTAGGCCTGGGGCTAAATAACAATAGATAATATCAAAGACACTCTTGATAGCTCCTTTACAACTGGTTACTAATAATGGACAAAGAAGGAACAATTTATCTATTATGAGGTTTTAGATATCTTGATATTTTCAAAATATTGACTTCAAAACAGAAATGATTTAATGCTAGACTAAACAAATAAATAAGTGGCCTAATTAAGTTTAGTGTTGAAATTCTGCAGTGAATTATTTAAGTTTTATTTCTAGAGTCAATAAAATAAAATTATAAAATGCAAACAATAATATAACAGCTTAACATAGCATACTGGGTTGTTGTTAAAAAAACCTGAACCATATTTAAGCGAATGAATTGAGTTAAGAACATAAAAGACTAACTTTCTGCCAAAATTCTGCTAGCAAACTTACAAGTTATGAGAATCTAATACAGTAAATATCAAGCTTAAAAACCATAAATCTAAGTAAACTTGTATTTCAAATAGAAAAAAAATGAAGCTTACATTTAATTGAATAATCAGTACATTAATATTAATACTTATGCAACCCTCAAATTAAAATAAATTTATATTCCAAACAGAAAAAAGGAGAAAAACTTTAGCTATTATTAATTATTATTTGCTTGTTTTAAATAAATAAAAAAACTAATAATCTTTTTATAAAAAGTATACACTGATATCTTCATATTACAGACTAAAGGCTATTCATCTTTAAGCTTTGAAGAAGGTCCCCTTCTTTTTTTATTTCCATAATTATTGACATTGAATGACAAAAAATAATCCTCGTTTATGAACAGCTGACCATGAAAACTGTTATATAAATGGTGAAAAAGATGCAATGCAAAATGATGATACCTAAAATCACAAATATCACAATAGCTTTTCTCAAAATCATCTTTAATCATGTAGAAAATTATAGAAGCATTATTCTAATCTAGTTCATGAAGCTAACATAATGGGTAAATTTCTGAGGCAAGCAGATAGATATGGTTAGCCTAATTCTGAGATTTAGTATATCTGTCCTCTTTCTAAATCCAAAGAAAGATTCCATAAAAATTTTCTTTTACAAATACATTTCTTGTAATTATGTTTTTATAGAGCTTCTCTTCTCACTTTTAGTTTCTTGTTCAACTCAAAACTTTTCTTCTCATTCCTATCCACAACCCAATTTGAGAACTGTCAATTTAAAATTCTCTTTTATGCTGAGCACCTCAAGCCACAAATAACCAGATTTCTAGTATTCAATAAAATGCAAAAATGAATAATTTATAAATATGATTCAATAATAAAAAAGTTATGCTAGCATGGAAAGCGGACGTTAAACAATGATCATGCATAAAAAATCCATATAATTCCTTGCTGTTTTACGTTAAGAAGAATGATAATTAATGAAAATACAGAAAGAATGAATAAGTTACATATTTCCATTAATTAGATCAGCTGTCTTTCTAATATTTATTATCCTGAAATTTAAATATATCATTCATTGTCTATTAATATATTGAAGTTATCAATATTGTAAAAATATTTTTTAACCTTCTGTCATTAAATCAGAAATATCTTTCAGTAAATCTTTGAACAATACAAAGAAGATTGGAGTGAATATGGTCTTTAAAACCAGGCAGGAAGGCAAAGGACATATTTCAGTCTCATTAGACCTACTCAGTAAGGCATATACTACTTGTCTGGCAAGACTAATAGGGAGGGAGAGAGAGAGAGAGAGAGAGAGAGAGAGAGAGAGAGAAGAAAGAGAGAATGTGGGAAAGAGAGGCAGGGTAATGATGCTGATTATGAATATCAGCAGTATGCCCGAAGGAAACTATGTAAAGAAAGTATTCTGTGTACTATTTACAAATACAGTAGTATCTCACCTATGTAATAATAATACAGTAGGTTGAGAAAAACTTTGATTTCCATGAGTAATCTTAGTCAAGTAAAGTTTTTAAATTTACGTATATGAGGACCTATCATATTTGTATTGAGTATGCAGAATACTCCTCTAAGGTATTTTCCTTCAACCATAATTCTGTATGTATAACATATATTTACATGGTTTCCATCAATCAAATTCATTCACAAAGCATTGGTTGGCCTGGAGCTATAGCAAAAGACATTTACTCAAAATCCCATGCAGTAGAACTGAACTTGAAGCCACATGGTTGCAAAGCAAGCCTCTTAACCACAGAGCCATGCCTACATTAGTATGCTTCATTTTTGGAGTCACAGTGACATGCAAAATTATATTTAAACTTCATTAAAAATTGGTTTAGTCATTTCAAAATCACTTATGGTTTAAAAATGACTAATACATGAAGGCACATGGCCTAGTGGTAAGGATGTTGCACTCAGGATTGTAAGATCATAGTTTCTATCATCAGAGGAGACAGTGTGTTGTGTTCTTGACCAAAACATTTCATTTATGTTGCCCCAATCCACTCAGCTGTAAGTAAGTAATCCTGCAATGGACTGGCATCCCATTTAGAGCTAACGTTGTGATATCAGTCACTTACATGCCTTGGAAATGAGGTAGATGGCCCCATGAATCTTAGGACAGTACTTACTTTACATCTAATATATATCTTTATTCCTTTCTAAAATACAACAAACAAGATCCAAATTAATGTCTTTATCTTCAGAAATACTTGTAAACAGACACTAAATTTAATGTTTTTGTCACAAGCTAATATCTTACTAATTAAATAAATAAGACTTAAATGCACAACCAATACTATTCCTCAAGCGAAGAAAAAAGTGCTGCTACTATTTCTCTTTTAATGACAGAACACTTTAAAAATAAACAAGTTTGGAAATGACTTTAGCTGACTTACCTGACCTGCATCAAGAAAATAACTGAAGCTTCAAATTTCGTACTTACCTAAAAAGAAATCAATAAATACATATCAATAATTCTAGTTTAATATTGAGTTTCAATGATATTTCTGTCATATATGTGTATGTCATATATATATATATATAATGCTGAAGATATGCTAAGTAAAGTTTAGAGAAATATTGCACAGAGAAACTTCATTTCCCTGCTTGACTAATGAAGAGTGAACACAAGGAAATATGAAATAGCATTGACTTCTGTAGGCCAAATTATTAAAGAGAAAGGCTCTTGCATATTATTCATACTTATCTGATTCCAAAGATATTAGCAAATACAACATTAAAAAGATTTAAAATAGTTAACTAGTTACTGTATAAAATATTCATTTGAGAAGAGTCAGACATCTCTATTATCATCAATGTTTCATATTTCTGTTTCCATCTTGGCATGCATTAAGTATATTTGCATGATTGCATCATGCTTATCCTTTACCCTTGTTTGCTGAAAGTATATTTAAGATGCAAAACAATTTCCACAAACTTAATATGCTCAAATTCAGCTATATAACTTGTTTTATTGTTAAACAATTTGACAAACATAGAAGTGAAAGAGTGGGATCAGTAGAGAGCCATCTAGGGAAGGTGAAGAACCATTCATTAAATCTGAAAAATTATATGTAAAATTGAGCAAATATGAGTTAAGAATGTCGTGAAGGTATTGGCCATTATATTTTGGAAGGATAGCTGCATTAATATGCTCACATAATATGAATGAACA
>NC_042997.1:61023847-61061347 GCF_006345805.1 Octopus sinensis
ACTTCCCTGCTACCACCGTTCTTCCAGTCCTTCCAAGCCTGTTTCTTTTGTCTAATAGCCCTGTCAACAATATTGTTCCACCATCACGTTATTTTGGGTCTTGAGGGGACTTTGCACCAGCCACAGATCTGGTCAGTGGCTTTCAGCAGGTTGTCCCTTAGTTGTCTTCTACCCCATGTGTAGCTATACCCCCTTCTATTTCGTCAAAGGCATGTCTCTAAATCTCTGTCCATTCGCATGGTCTTTAAGCTTCCAGACCCTTCTTCTCCATGTTGGTCATCTTCTAGTCGCCCTCTTAGTCCTGATCCTAAAGTCACTAACTACCAGTCTATGTTGTGGGGTACATTCTTCGCCTGGGAAGGTTTTGGCATTTATAAGCAGCCATCTTTCCCTTTTTCTGGCAAGGATGTAGTTGATTTGGCTAGTATGCCGGCCCGATCGGTAGGTGACCAGGTGGCTTGTCGGTTTCCTGAAGTTAGTGTTGCAAACCATAAGACTATTCGCATCGCAGAACTCCAGCAGCCTGGTTCCATCCTCGTTGCGGGAACCATAACTGTAGCCTCTATGTACGCCATGGAAGCCCCCAGCATGTCGTCCAACATGCCCATTGAAGTCACCAGCCACAAAGAGAAGGTCCCTGTCATTCGTCAATGAGGTGGTCTGCAGTAGGGTGTCATAGAAACGGTCTTTCTGTCCATCGAGTAGCCTTGACTGAGGGGCATAGGCCAATATAATAGTTGCTAAAGTCTTTAAAGTTTCGAGCCTATGCTCTTTCACAGAAAGGAACACAAAGAAACAGGGAGAGAAAATAAAGAACCTGTAGTGGCTAACAATCTATCATGGTGAATGCCAAACAGAGGAGTCACACAGGAGAGCTAGGAAGAAGGGAAGATAATAAAGTAGTAGTGATCCCAAAACGAAGGTGCGTGTGCATGTATGTGTGTGTGGAAAAGGGCTGGTGACCTTGATGCGTGCTTGTGTGCATGTGTAGGTGTGTGGATGATGGTGTAGATGCTCAGAAGTGGTCAGTGCTAGTGTGTGTATGGTGGTGTAATTTGATGTGGTATTTTGTGACATGGTAGTGTGTGGTGTGGTGTGGTGGTGTTGGGATGTGGAGGAGGTGAGTGTGGGGAAAGCAAGGGTTGGGTGTGGGTTAGGCTAAAGGTGGGGTATGTGGGAGTGGGTTTAAAGGATGGGGTGGGGGTTGTCTGGAGGCCATGATTGAAGCCCATGGTGTTTTTATTGAATAAATTTATTCTTTCGAATTTCAAGTTATCTTTATATAATTTTGGTAAATATATATGTCAAAATGAGATGTTAATGTTATTTTCATTTTTACGTAATTTAGACGACAGTTTATTCAGTGTACCCTATATATGTGTGTGTGTGTGTGTGTGTGTGCATGTGTGTATGTATTCATCTATTGTTTACAAACAGGTCAGAGTTGGTGACAGGAAGGACATCCAGCTGTAGAAAACCTACCTCAACAAATTCTATCTAACTCATGCAAACATGAAAAAGTGGATGTTAAATTATGACTATGATGATCATTCAAAATGTGACTGCGTGTGTACCGTTGGCGATTTTTTTTCTTCTGTTTTCCCTTCTTTGGATCTTTCCTATATTTCTGACGAAGAGCTCCGCTCGAAACGCTAAACCCTCCTTCTTTCCTTCTTTCTTGAGTGTCCAATAATACTATACTTGTTCCACATCCTCGCGTTGTTGTGTTTTCATGTTTGGATTAACTATATATATATATATATATATATACATACAGAGAGAGAGATACACACAGAGGCAGTTATGTGGTTAAGGAGTTTATTTTGCAACCATGTGGTTTTGGGTTTCTTCCTGCAACATAACACCATGGGTAGGTTTGTTTTATATATATGTATATAGTGGACTTCCATCTAGTTTCTATCTACTAGTTCCATTCACTGTAGTAGATGGCACCTATTCATGGTGATGTGCAGCAAGAACCTGAAACCATATGACTGTAAAGTAAACTCCTTAATCACAAAGACACACACACACACACTTATATATTATGTTTGTATGTGCCTTTGCTTTCCCATTGTGTTGACAATGTTTGCAAATGTCATAAAAAGAATGTCACTATATAAGTGATGCCTTTGAATACATCTACTGCAAAAATTTGTTTGGACATAGAACTGTTCATTGTTCAAAATAGGATATTAGTTGGAAAGACGGGTTGGTCATAAGAAGAAACATCTAGCTATAGATAATTGTCTCAAGAAATTACTTCAAACTTATACCAGCATGGAAAACCTGGATGTTAAAATGATGATAAAGATGGTGATAATGATATGCAATATGTATTTAAAATATACCATAAAATATTTTTACACATATACATAGATATATATATGAATGCATACATATGCATGTATGCATACATGTGCATGCACACACATATGAAAAACAAAGAACATTGTTCATCAAGAAACTGAAATATGTAACCGAATTACTTCATGATGTTAATATATTACAACGTTAATTCTCAAAGATTTATCCTGGCCAATGCCTGGTATTTTGGTGAAAATATATACTTTACATATCTACGAGGGAATACCCAAAAGAGACCAGAATTTTGCAATATTATTTTATTCACTTAGTTTTGCATGTTTACGCTTTTATCACCTTCAAAGTATTCTCCATTTGAAGCAATGCATTGGTCCAGACACATTTCCCACTGTTGGAAGCAGTGCTGGCATTCTTGCAAAGGGATGCCTTTTAATGACTCTGTCATCTTTTTCTTCCCTCTTCCACATCTGTAAATTCCAGAGCACAATTACAGTAGCTGGAAGTACTAATTTACATACTGAAAATGTCAACATTTATTTTTAAATATCAGAGGCCTGACAACAGGGATCTCAGTTCACACAGTATAAAGGTATGATATATGTAACCTGTATAAAACTAAATAAACAGGGCTAATTTAGCTGATAAATATAATCATCTCCATTGTCATTTTAAATTTTTCCATACTTGCATTGGTTGAATGGAGTTTATTGAATCAGAATTTCTACAGACAAATGCCCTTCCTGTCTTCATCCCTCACCTGAGCAGACATGCCCTCATAGAATATTGAAAATGAATGACACTACTTATGTAATAGTCTCATCCATGTACAATTACTAAGTAATGTCCAAATAAGAAGATAAAAACATACACACACATATGCACGATGAACTTCTTTCTGTTTCCATCAACCAAATCCACTCTCGAGGCTTTGGTCTGTCTGGAGGTATTGTAGAAGACATTTATCCAAGGTGTCACATAGGGGGACTGGATTCAAAATCCATGCAATTAGGAAGTAAGCTTAAGAAGAATGAAGAAAAATGTATTATCCTTGTCCCTGGTCTTGAACCACCTACCTTTTGGTTAATAGCCAAACATGCTGACTGTGCCACATACAATGTATATATATATATATATATGTGTGTGTGCATGTAAACACATTCATGCACACTCATACACAAACATATACTCTTTATAGTAATATGAGTTTGCCATCTGTTAATTTTATTAATTTTGTGTATTCTAGTTCTCCTTGATCATCACTAATTCAACATGTTTTGTAATATCTGACATAAGAATACATTGACACTATTCATTTTCAACTTGCATATTTCTCTGTCTCACTATGTCATTCCAGCATCTTTGATATATCATCCAATACTTATAATTAATACTAAGACATACATTTCCTTTTAATAGATATTATTCAATAGAGCTCACTTTGATGTGATTTTTCCCAGATTTACAAATCAACAAGTACTGCTTTAAGTACTTTAGCTATTGTTGTTTCAGTAGAAATATAATATCCCAGTGTAAACGAAGATTTTACTATATATTCTCAATTAATCTTAATATTATTCTTGAGCCATAGGGTTCATAAGGTTGATTACCCAGTTTCCATGGAGTATAAATGACTGAGATCACAACACTTCCCCTGAATAGGAGACACTCTATTGCAGTATTTCTAAGGAGAGGGGACAAGTTGATTGTATCAACTCCAGTATTTTACTGTTACTTTATTTCATCAACTGCAAAGGAATGAGAGGCACAGTAGGCCTAGGCAGGATTTGAACTCAGAACACAGACAACCAGGAGAAATACTGCAAAGCATTTTGTCCAATGTGCTAATGATTCTACCAGTTTGTTATTACCTTACAATATATTCTGGCCTAACTAAAACAAAGTTTGTTATAAAAGTTTTGAGCAATAACAACACTATTTCAAGTGTTTTATCATTATTATTTTATGTATATATATAATATAATTTAAGGCCAAGATTCAGAGACTGAAAGTTGATAAAATAAAATATCAGGCAGATACTTAGGTAATTAAATTGACCACATTACTTCAGGCAAAATGTGTAGTACGTTACCTTCATTAGAAATAACCAGTTACAATAACTATCTCTCTCTATATAAACGGCAGTTTGTCTGTGCATTTTCTGTGTGTCTGTTTTCTCGTACCCTCACTCTGACCACGGCTTTCAACCGATTCTGATGAAACTTGACACACACATAGCCCAATGTCATAATTCAAAACTAACGCAGCGAAAATTTTGAAAAGTTCCCCCAGTTCTGAAAAAAATCGATAAATTCGACATGGGGTCGAGAATCAGAAACCCAAACCAAGCATATATCTGACTCATACAT
Source organism: Octopus sinensis (assembly GCF_006345805.1). Taxonomy (NCBI): domain Eukaryota; kingdom Metazoa; phylum Mollusca; class Cephalopoda; order Octopoda; family Octopodidae; genus Octopus; species Octopus sinensis. Next base: position 61,028,539 of record NC_042997.1, read on the forward strand.
TGTTCGCTTTCCAGACATTTGTACATTACTGCATATGCTTTATATGCACTTTCGACAAGTTGTGGTGCACCTGAGCACTGTATACAATAATTTCATTATTATTATTATAACTATATAGTTATTATATATACATTATGCATGCTTCAGGTGTACATTAATAAACCTTTCACATATGAACCAGATGTGGCTAATTTTAATGTTAAATGTTGATTTATTTAGTGTAGCAATAATAACAGGCTATGTTCTATTTTATTAAACAGTTTGTTAATAAGTTCCAATATTTAATATGAACATCTTCATTATTCAAACAGTTTCAATAATAAAGGAAGTCTGAGAACCATGAGATCTGATAGTGAAGATGTCACCAGGTCACATCAATATTGATTCAGTAAATATTCTGTAATTATACTATTAATGTCTTCAAGAATGATTTTCATTCACACTTCCCATATGAACACAGTCATGTGCCTTAATAAGAAATCGATAATTAAGTTTTCTAATGTTTATATTGTAATATATGTCATTAATCTTACTGGGCACATATATCTATTGTAGATTTCTACAATTATCACAATGATTCAGATTATTATTACAGGAATACATAAAGTGACATGCTGGCAGTATCATTAGTCTGCTGGACAAAATGGATAACATCATTTTTTTGTCTGTTTTTATGTTCTGAGTTTAAATTCCACTGAGGTTGACTTTGCCTTTCATTCTTTTGGGTTTGATAAGGTAAGTACCAGCCAGGCATTGGGGTTGATGTAATCAACTAGCCCCTTCCCCACAATTTTCATGCCTTGTGCCAATAGAAGAGAGACTTATTATGGGAGTACATACTAAAAAAGAATTTTTTAAAAATTGTTTCATACTGAATAACCATATATTTCTATATGATCACTGATTGTGACTATATAGTTTACAGTCTTAAAACAAATTTAACATTTTACCAATTTTTTTCATTTTTTGGGAAAGTAAACAGAAACCTAAAACACAATTTTTTTAAAGAAATATTTACATATTTTATAAAAGAAATATTATCTATATAATATTGAAATGAAATATTATATATGTTTATATCATTAATATATATATTCTCTAAGATTTCTATAATTTTATTAACTTTGTTCAATAGTGCATTTTTCTCTAACTTAAGGCTATTGAAATCAAAACTTTTGAATAAGAAAAGGTAATGAAAAACAGTTATTAACTATGAGAATCAACAGATCTTCAAACTGCTACTGCCTCTGACCTAAAAAATTGCACATACCTCATATATATTCTCTCTTTTGTTACCTTTCTTCATGTGAGGAAAAAAAACTGTCCAACCACTATTGCCTAATAAGAACCATCTTCTGGCCTTAGAAAGAACACCTCAACAGGTGAAAACCTTTTGCTTTTGAATGACACTTTTTTTCCAGCAATCACAGATTTTCAGAAACACAATGACATCTATTTGGGACATTCATAGGGTTCAGTGTGTGGTTATTAACAACCCATCTACCTCATTTCATAACTTGCACTGGTTACCAAAATAAGAGTGCATATACTTTAAAAATCTGATTTTGATCAATATGTTGAAAATATCAATTGTGATTGCCTTACATGATAGATGTTTTTTTTCCCCAATCATCCCTTTATAACTATTGCACCTTTACTTTATTTACACTGGTTAACTCTAGTTATGGAGAAATTGCATAGCACAACTTTAAGGCTTAGTAAAAAAAATATGGAATATAAAGCTAATTTATGAATCATTATCATACTACTAAAAGTTAAGTCTACTAAAAACTAAGTTTTGTTTGTGCTATGCCAGAGAAAATACGTCTAACCCATATCAGCATGGAAAAACAAATGTAAAATGATGATGGTAGTTACTACAATTATTTTCTCAATGATTCTTACTAATACCAACATCAAGTTCATGATCTCAGAAGGATTTATTATAGAATTATATAAAAATTAAGCAACATGTTGGAAGGGAACTTGTTCAAAGTATCTCTAGTATATGTAAATCAAAGCAAAGTAGTTTCTTCCTTGAATGATGTTTAATATAATGATATAATATTTATCTTAAAGGTAGCAGGCTGGCAGAATCATTAGCATGCTGGGCAAAATGCTTAGTGGCATTTTGTCTGTTTTTATGCTGTGAGTTCTAACTCTGCCAAAGTTTACTTTGGCATTCATATTTTGGGGATCGATGTAATTGACTTCCACAAAATTGCTGGTCTTGTACCAAAATTTGAAATCAATATAATATTTATCTTGGTGGGATCACTAGTGTGTCAGGCAAAAAGCTTAGTAACATTTTGTCCACCTTTATGTTCTGAGTTCAAATGCCTCCAGGGTCGATTTTACCTTTCATCCTTTCAAGGTCAGTAAAATAAGTACCAGTTGAACACTGGGTCAATGTAATCAACTTACCTTACCCCTTCCCTGAAACTGTTGGCCTTGTACCAAAATTTGAAATCAATATATTTATCTTATATGAAATGTATATCAAGTCGCCAAGATATCTGATCAGAAAATTGAGAAAAAAATATTGAGTAGTAATAGAAAGCAAAAAGAATATAAGTGTGGCTGTTGAATTACATTATGGAAAAACTATATGGTAACTGGGCAACTTCTTACTGTAAATTGACAGATCTCTTATATCAGTCTATAATTTGCATGCCTGTTAGTGTTTAATAATAAACACTATACTTGTAACTGGCTATAAATTATCTTCATCACCTAGACAACAACATGTCTTTCAATTTAAAACATCCCTAACATTAATATAGTCTCAAACATAATTACACCATCTCTCCTGGAATATATTCTTTTATGGTTGTTGCAACATTTCAGTGGCCTATTAGATAAAAGAATTAAAGAAGATTTATAATTGGCTATTATTTGTAGCAATAAATTCTTTCCTTACAACCATCATCATGTAATTTTATCATACAGGGTACAACAAAAAAACTTCCTGCATTTTAACAGGTTAACAAAAAGGTCAAAGTAAATATTATTTTAAAACATTTTAATTATGCTAGCAGAAAGAGTACAGTTTGTTGTTTTGAACATGGCCTCTAATCATGATACACTATTAAAGTTTACCATAACTCAGCAAGTCTGCCTTAAAAGATAACAACATCTGCAGGAACATTGTGAAGGGTATCCTCACATCATGCCGTGCAATTTTCCCTGTCACGTTTCAAACTGCCTGAAATAGTGGCCAAAGTTTCCTTAAATTACCTTTACCCTCATTGGAATATTAAAAATAAATTACAAATCAAAAATATAAATAAATTTATAAAATATTTTAACAGAAAAGAATACAAGTCAAAATATGTGCATAATAAATGTACCTACAAAAACAAGAGAATTTTTGAGAAAAATCAAAATTAAAATCTAAATGAAAATGTAAATTTTCAGGATCCTATCAGAACTTTAGGAAGTAGAAAAGCAGCAGCCTTTGCTCCTATCAATGAGGAAATGAAAATTCAAAGGGTATTTTACAATTTTTAATCAATTTCTTTTTCTTTGAAAAAAATTTTGGACAGTGAAGCTTAATTAAAATTTTTTTTTAAATACTATAAAAACAAACTTCTTTTAGGTGAATGTTTAGTTTATTTTATAATTAGAGATTATATTCTTTACTGAATGCAAATGAAACTAAAATATAAGCTTAGCATGTGTTGCAGGATGAAGAAACAATAATAAACAGAAAAATGGTTATACAAGATGTAACACTTCTTTAATAACTCTTTGATTAATCATAATGTAACAGGATTAATTAGCACCCGTAAGATCACCTATAAAATAGATTGACTGTATCAATGTATATGAAAAGCTAACCAACTTCTTATACATTCATCAGGTAAACCAGTAACATAAATTGAAATTAAAAGTAAAGTTTAAAAATTATAAATAGGAACATGTTCAGAAAGCACAACAATTACCTATCTATTAATAAAATTATTTTCTTTCTGCAAATTTTAACATCTCAAAGAGAATTATATTGTTACAGCAATAAAGAACTTTCTGGCAACTCATTATTAAAAAGACCTATTCTAAAAATAGGTGAATAAGTTCAACTGAGTTATATTTGTTTCAAAGAGATGCCTTAATACATCCTACAACAATATATATTGTGAAATGGTTAGCAAGATATATGTACAATGTCAATAAAATAAATGTTTAAAAAATATATGTCCATAAATGTGGCTTTATTTCATTCACAGCAACACCAAAACAAATTAAATAACAAATATTCTAGAGTGTTTACGAAAAGATTAAAATATCTTCTTGACAATAATTAACATTATATAGAAATTTTATCTTTACTACTCTGTTATTACATTACTATTCTTTTTATGTGTATGAGAGAAAGTGTGTTTATATAAATGCACATGCTTATGTATAAACAGACACACATACACACATTTCTTCTAGGCTACCATCTGTTTGATGCACAATCATAATGCTCTACTATAATGCAGTCTGGATAGGATAATTTCAATAAATTTGCTAAATACCAAATTATTTATGAATTCTTTCACTCTTTGTAATAATGAGATAAATGTCTATATTATCTATTGGTTGTTATGTAAAGTTGGACATTTACAGTTGTTATAGATGCTGTATAGTGAAACTGATGGAATTATATTATTTTGCCCTTCAGCCAGAAATAGTAACACTGACAACTCAGCAAATTCTAGGCTGCTAGAATTTGACAAAACAATAAAAGGAACTGATCAAATACGATGAAACAACTGACCCAATATTTATTATATGACCAGAATGCCAAGTCAAATTCTTATACATGATAAACTGAGATCCACAGGAAAACATATCAGTACAAACACAAAACTGCTGAGAGAAAAGTTATTGTACAGTAAAAAAAGAGCATTGCATATTGATAGAAAACAAACTGGTGAAAAGACCAAACAACCACTGTCATAAAAGACTATAATAATAAAATGCGCTCAATACTTGAGAACTCATCTAGTAGATAGAAAAATGTCAAAGAAACTAGGAAAATGGCCATATCTAAAGATAGAAACAGCACAGATTTAGACTTATTTACTAGAAATCAAATGGAGGACAACAAAACATGGTATATATATACAGAGAATCAAAGATCAAAATGGGATGTAACATACATGGATGAAACAAAATTATAGGTCAGGAAAAAGTTTCAAAGAAATACAATTATGGATAGAAAAGTTTGAATACTATCAAATCTAACATCGCTAGAGTGGAGATATAAATAATTGATATAGAGCATCCTGGGCAGGAAATCGAGTAGAGTAAAAAAATAAGCTAATAAACTGAATAAGTGCCAAGAGTTGAATTTCCAATGTAACTTAGAGGAAGATAGTCAGTGAGATTATGTCAGTTGTTTAGATTGCCAAACAGATGGCGGTAAATGACAAATGAACAAGAAACTCATGAAAGAAGCAGGTGATAAAATATATTTGTAAATAAATACAGGAGAAATAATTATCACTATCGGAGATATTTTTACATTATTCTGGCTCTTATGGATCTAATAAAGCACAAAAATGAACTGTTTCATTCTTATTTTGTTTGTGTATTCTGGTTGTCTACTACCTCACCTCACATCTTTTTCCTTTTTATTTTGTTTTCTACTACTGACAAGACACTGTCATGAATTCCTTAAACATCTTTACCAACTTACCATCTTAATCTACAACATAGCCAATATACACATGGTTTCAATTCTTTTCAAGCTAATATGTTAACTCCTCATTTTCCAAGTCCATCTAAAATCAAAATATTCCCTAAAAATCACATTTTACATCTAACAAATACTATATAATTAAAAACTGCTTCAAGTTTTGCGCATTGAGGACAAAGTCAAGGCTTCACTGCCGTGCAGTATTATTCATATTTTAACAATCTGTCTTTATTTTTGAAACAAAGTATTTATTGAAACACGATATATACTTTTAAAGTACAATGCTAACACTGTCTATGAAACGCTTTCAACAAACAACTTTGAAACTTACACATGTAACTTTTTTTTTAGCTTCACCCTAAGCACTCACCTAGCTAACGTGTTTACAATTATTGACTTACAATTCAAAGTCTTAGGGTTGATATGGAATGCTTCACCTGCAATATAATTGTTTTGAATATATTGATTTCCTATCTGCTTTCATACCACCGAGTGACTCAGTGCTCTCCTACATTTAGTGCTTTACTACTCTTATGCAGTAAAATAGTATTATTTGTTATTGACCAAAAACTTGTATCATATATTCTTTCTTATTGCATTAATTAAAGATACTTCTTCCCTATTAGTTATAATTTTCGAAGGTTAATTCATCATCTTTGTCTTTGTATACTGACATAAAAGATAGTAAGGTTTCCTGCTGATTAGTTTAGCTCTCAGTCTCAAATACAGCAATTATAGACATACAGGATGATTTAAAGACTATATGAAGCAACTATTTCTATTCCTTCTTGAAACAGCCAGCCATTTTCCTTACATTGAGAATTTGGTAGTTTGTATGGTATAAACCCTTTTTGAGAATATCTACAATCATCTATATAAAATGTGCAAAAGAAGATATGGCAGTTTCATATTTTTATTCTATATTAATTATTTTGGAAGTGATTCCATGCAATAGTTTATTTAAAAAAGGCAAACAAAAATAAATCAGAATAACTGAAAGAAAAAACTGTTGATCAAATATCTGGTTGTTGAGATGAAATATATTTTGTACTTGAAATAATCTTTTACAGAAATGAAACACAAGCAGCGATCAAGCTGATTAAGGAGCTTCTGTTTGAAGTCAGCCTCCTACAAACAGCAACCTTGTTAGTTATATTCTCCCATATTAGAGGAACACATAGAATGGTGCAGTATTATATATAGACTAAGCCTTTAAAAGAAACCAGATGGTCAAGGCTAGAATATCTTTGACTGAAAATTTTCTTAGTTTGGGCTAATTTTCAGTTAAATAACATCATCAACAATAGGCAGAGAAGAAAAGCAATCTAATTTGTCTCTTATGAAACAAGTCTATCTTTGTATCATTTATATACAAAAGCTTTAAATGTAGAGCAAGTTTGAATCTTTGAGGGCTTAGAAAAGCAGTTAGCAGACCTTAATCTAACAAAAGTTAAACCTACATTAAAAGAATTTGGTTCCTAATTGAAATCAACTTTATATTTCCAACAAATTGTAAATGACAATTGGTATTAGCATTGTACTTCTGCATAAGACATGAACATTTATATTTTGTTATTCTTCACTTTAGATTATCAAGGTGAAATAATTACTTTCATAGAGTGGTTAAATTGGCAGACAATTGGAAATTATGCTTTCAATGGGTAATGTAAAATGCCTTTATTGATTGCCCTATTTTTTAAATACATATATTTGAGACGACCAGATCAATAGTTTGCAAGTGTACAACAGCAGACGTAATTTGAAGACTGTTACTTGTTATATTGAACCTTGATTGATATGATGAGCTGTCATGAAAGTGAACAGAATTATGTACTAGGAGTATGAGAGTTCATACTGCAGAGTTTAAGATTAAGTATTGTTTTTAAAAAGAATATTCTTGTCAGGCATGTATGGTGAAGTAAAACCGTTGCAAACCACTGCCAATATTCTGTTGGCACTGTCTCAAATCAGAATCATAGTAAGCAAGTGAGTTAGAAGTGAAGAGTATTGTATGGAAAGAAGAATATTCTACAAGATAGTTGCTCTGAGAATAAAGGACTACACATTACTGTGGAATTGATGTTATAAATTGGATGAAATGTGAATTTTTGTGGAAATCTAGAATTGATGACCAAAGAATTTAGAGCATGTCATAGATACAAATGGGTATGCAGAATGGCTAAAGGGGAACCATTATTAAAAATTGCATTTATAGAAAGAATGTTTAGCTAAAAGATTTTATTCAGGTAACAGGTTGACTCAAGAATGAACCAAACAAAACCAACAAGTTAACAAAATACTTTTTTTTAATATTATAATGAAGTCTGAAACAAAACATAAGCTACAGATTCTCTGCTTATAGAGCTATTTGTTTTAAGTAGGGTGGGAAAGAGTGATTATCAGGAGTTTGTGGTTACAAACCAGGCAATAAGGGAATTATAACTAAAGGAAGGAAAGCAATGTATATTTGGGATGAGCTCTGAATGAGAGCATCTTTTGCCATAAGTTCTTTGACTGCATGAAGGATATCAAAAGGCATGCCTAGGAGAATGCAGTCAACCACTATCTTAGCTGTGACTATTTCAGGAATGAAACACAGCTGCAGTAAGCACTGAATTGAGGTGTCAAGGTGGGAGTGTTCTGTAGCAGAAAGTTATGAAAAGTGTTACACTCATTAGGTGTTACACAGATAAACCCAGTAGGTGAACAAGTGATGACTGCAGGGTAACAAATAGGTTTGGGAGAAAGGAAAAGATTAGAGTATTGGTGTATTAATATGCTTTTATAAGGATACTTTTGAGAATGGAATATGATTTAGCTTCTGCACCAACATCATCAGTATGGGAGGACAGATGTCTCCAACACAGAATGTACTCAAACAGATGACAGTGATTGAAAGAGTTTGGGGGGAGCCAGAGATAACAGCTAATGTAAAGCCAGAACCTAAGTTTGGAATAATCAATATCCTAACTAAAGGCATAGCTTGTGACCAAGATGATAATACTTTTGTGTATTCTCCACCCACTACATGAAGGGCAAATGATTAAAACAGATTATTTCAATCTTCATAGAAATTCAACTTTCTGCACTCTTCCATGAATTTTCCTATGAATTCATTTTTGCTGACATAGACAACCACTAGTTTCCTTGGATTCTAGATTTTATGATACATTTAATTAAATGACAATGAGAATGACAATGATCATATATCATGATTATACTATATTTAATTGAATAAAAGCTTTTATGTTTATGATTTGTCATGCTGCCTAAAGAAGAACCACACCTAACTCAGCAGTATTCACTTTTTTTTTCACCTTCATGAATTTTTAGCAGATTCACCTTCACATAAAAAGGATGAAGGACAAAGTTGGCTTTGGTGCAATTAGATTTCAGAACATAACACCGGAAGAAATGTCACTAAACATTTTGTCCGATATGCTAAGACATCTGCCAGCTCACCATAAAATATTGACTAGAGTAAGTTAAAGTCTATCATAATATTATTTTTATTAAACTTGAGAAACATCACATTCTATTATTAACCCTTTATCATTCAGATTGCTCCATCAAATGTAATGCTTATTTATCCACTTAGCAACCAAATCTCCCTTATATTATAGGATACTGTTTCAATTACACTATATCGGAGAAAAAAAACATTAAAATTGGTACACCTTTGGTCAGTGTTGATCTGGAGTTTAACAACGACCTTAGTTACTAAATTCAACCTAGTGATTCTACTCATCAAACCAATTAGTCTGTAAGTCGTCCAAGTTGATCTATAACTTCTCTAAATTCTTTAGCATGTCTCTCTCCAAATATTCACTATGGCATATTGATTTTGATTGCACAATACTAGCAATGCTGGTGGTTGTGTCATATGAAATGTTGGAAAATGTTTTTGAGTTTACTAACATCACTATATTCCTTACAAAAGCTAGTTATTACAATCTCTGATGACAAACTTTCATAGCAACAACAGCTACATTTGGTGCAGAATTCTCTTTTATATCATATTCTGTGTCACAAGTAGAAGAAATATCTCTCTGTGACAAAATTTACCTTGACATCAGCTATGCAGTGGAATGAAAAGATAGATCTGTGGGTCATACTTAGTCAATCAGTCAACTATGTACTATAGGTCTGCTTCAACAGAGCTGATTGGAGCTACACAACAAATACTTCAAATAAAAAGATTTCATATGAAAACTAGAAAATATTCATTGCTGATACTGTTGTTCTATTGTAAGTGCAGCTAACAAGCAGTTTATCATATTACATTTAGAATATTGTTTTTGAAGTGAATATTAAAACATTGTGCAGATGTAGCTAATGCTCTATTCCAATTACCCCTTTGTCACCAGTACCTGTATATATAATCCGCCACACAAAAGAATAGTACTGCCCATTTTGTGAAGCATTCTTCTAGACTGTGACTTTTCAGAAAATAAGCAGAGCATCTGCTTGCTAAGAAAACCTTCAATCATTATCAATCTGAGCCTAGTCTTATCTAATTTTTAGCCTAAAAAATATACATCAATATCATTTTTATTTCACTCCAATCACATTATAACTTTCATAAATCAGCTATATCATATTACTTCATTTTATTAGTAATAGTATCCCCAAGCTCTAAAATTTATCTCTGCAATTGACAATGGGTTGAATAGGTTAAATATATTTGCATCATCCTATTTGCTGCCATTTCAGTTAATTCTTTAAAGGTTACCTCAATCCAAAAGAATTTATCTGATACTTCTACTTTTAGTGACTAATAGCTATTACATATAATATAGTTTGTTACTGAAGTTATAAATTCAAAATTTTAAAAAGCAATATGTTAAAAATATTTTGCAATATTTTCCATCAGGTGAATTTTCCTTTTTTCTTACCTTCCATTCTATACTTTGAAATTTCTTCATCTCATAATATTATGTATTATAATGAAGATAACAATATGCAAATGAAAATTGCTTTTTAATAAATTACATTATTTTGTTGATTGTTGAGCCTATAATGGACTTTCTAATAATATAGAATGTTTATTGATCTTTATGCTACTGCTAGTAAAAACAGCTTTCTAAGCAGAATAATTGTTTGCAGAATGAAGCACAAACTACTGTTATATTGTAAGAATAGCACACAACTCAAACTTTCCTGAGAATTTAACTTTATATATTAGTCTAACATTGGTGTTGCTGAAGCTATAATATCTTTACTACTAGCAAAATGTGTTACATGTTTGTATAGCTGGGGTCTTAAATGTAGGTATATTGCTTTAAATCTTGTCATTTCCCAATTTGGAGATCGTTGGAGCAAGCAGAATGATAAAGTAGAAGTTACATCTAAATACTTCAAGTACAAATCATTAATGCAGACTGGAACAACCTTTATAGTTCTTCTCATTACATGTTCAGACAGCCACAAAGAAATACAACTCAGTATATCATAACACCATTTAAAAAAATATATTCTCTCCAACCAAAAAATAAAATATAAAATACACAAATATATGCTAGAACAGCTGTGATTGATATTGATAGCCAAACTTGGTTTGGTATATATAAAAATCAAAGGCAATGAGACTGGCATGCACAGATCATTTTATCTGTCTTTGCTGCAACAACAAAATACTTCAGTTATATTCAGTTATAAAATGCAATCACTTTTTTGTCAGCACTATCACAAAGCAGAACTAATTGTGGTTGAGTCTTATTAGATCAAAATAGTGAAAAATGAATTCAACAAAGAGATGAATCTATTTATTATGTAAACCCCATCAAGAGATCTAAAACAAAAAACACACTATTACAAAAACAAAGTTTTGGGAGAATAAATACAATAAGGTTTGTCCTAATGAAGATCCTACAATGAACCACTTCCCCACTCAATTGATAGGAAATTTTAGTATGTATGGATAAATCCCACACTAATTTTGTTATATGGCAGAAAATAGTATGTTCTTTAATCCTTATTTTCAAAGGGTTAATATAGCTATTACTTAGAATTTTAAAGCATTTATGAATTTAAAATGATTAATACACTTTCAAATTTGCTCATTTAGTAGAAATATCTTAGATGTCTTGGCAGTTTCATTTTGTCAACAGAGAATCTTCTAGAATGTGGTCTTTAACATGATTCTTAAACTGCTCTCCATATGATCACTTTCACAGAATATATTTCAGAGGCAGTATTTCTCTGTCAATTGTTTGTGCTACTCTTGCTGAAAAGGTGCCAAGAACTTGTTTATGATCCTCTCTTAAACCAACATTTTCATGCACTATATTTGTATTGACAAACATATTTCTATCATATCTCAACAATTTTCTCTTCTCTTCTATTTTTCTAGAGGAAATGCACTTATCATACAATGTGTTTATTCTCATATACTAATGTTCAGATTTAATTCTTACTATCAATTCAATCAAATATAAACAATGTTTGTTTTGGTTTTAAACAATTTCGTCTTTGTGTCAGTATTTATTGCTGGACTTAATAGTGTAACCAAAACAAATTCAATATTGTTATACTTCAAACATGAATTTGGACCATTGTCCAAAGTAATGAAACATAATATTCCCCATCAACAAAACAGTCTCAAGGCAAAGTATTAATTAACTTTTTATGGATAGACTATTTTCTCAAATTATATTAAATGATAATCTTTATGAAATGTTATTCAAAATAGCAGTCAGACAAGGACATGAGTAGTATGAAAAAGGGAGCCATAACTAAAATAGTAGTTTGAGTTGAAGTTGGCAGATATGAGAATGCTAATGTAAAAGCAAGTTAGGGAGATAGTAACTGCTGGAAATTGTTGAGGTGATGGAATGAAAAGAAAGGAATGCCATATAAATGTGAAAAGGGGTGGCCACAAATAAAGATGCAATGTATGTAATCAGTAGAGACTACCTTCAATTACTGATTTTAGACAAGATATTCTCATAGCAGTGGCTATCATGGTTAATTATACATTGTATCTGTAAACTAATAACATATGATGTAACATGTATATACAAACATAGTACAACAGTTAAGACTGTTTTGAGTTAAAACTCAAATTAATAAGAGTATATAATAAAGAATTGGAGTATTTGGATTTCCAGACAACTTAATTACATTGAGCATTAGGAGCAACTAAGTCATGTGTTCTAGTAGAACACATGACTTAGTTGTAGACATCTTATAAACAGACATCTTATATTAGAGAAAGAATGCAGTGGTATTTGACAAAAGGTGACCAATACTAATTATACATTATATCACATAGTATATAATGCAATTTATTGAAGATTCATTTGTGAAGATGTTTTCTATCAAGAGTTTTCTATCAAGATGTTATTTATTTGTGAAAATGTTTTCTACCAAAATATTTCCTATCATGCCTTTAATTAACCATGATCTTTCAGTTCCAGAAATCAGTTGTTGTGCAAGTATGATAGCTATTGTAAATACTTTTGAACATATAAAGAGAAAATGAAGAACCTGTATCTCATGCATTGTTTAATATTTTGTAGATCATTCTGGGTTTTTTTACACCATCCTCTCATTTTCACCTCCTAGTAAGAAAATATCTACAATTAATCTTTTAGCCGAACACTGTAAAAATGCAATCATCATCATCATCATCACAAAAAAATGGCAATAAAAATGTATAAAGTAAAATCTACTTATTAATTTACTGCTCTCTTTTTTTAATACTGTAGACATTTCTAAGACTAGTTTTAAGCTAAATCATTATTAACAAATTACATTATCGTAAACATAATTGATGGGATGAAATGTTTTTAAACTAAACTGACTGAAAAAATTATTAGATAGTAAAAATAGAAGGAAAAAGAAACAACAATATTACCTAGCTAACACAACATTTTAGGTAGATCAGTATTGATGATTCCTTTCTCTTTTTTAACCATCAAATAATTTTCTCAGGAGGTTCAATTAAAAAAAAAATTCATATACTGTTATCATGCCAATTTTGATAACAATAATGTAATCTGTCAATGAGCTAACTTAAACTAGTCTTAGAAATACTATTTGCAGTAGTAAGAAGAAATAGTAAGTTGATTTGATTTTATAAATTATTTCCATTTTTACATTTTATTTTCTTCATTTATTTTCCTTTTATAGTTTAAACTTAAAATAAACACACATGTACACAAAAAAATAAAGCAAAACAATATTAAAACTATTTTCTAGCATTAAATTTTAAAAACTTTATCCTTGAATATATTCTAGCTTTTTGTTTGCAACAAGTTTCAATAGTCATACTGAAGTAGAGTCAAGAGATTAATGTAGCTTTTCAGGGTAAGATTCAAATCTTCCTCTCATTTTCAACTTACAAAATACTTAATTCTGAACTATCAGTAATCTTTGAACGGTTTCTAATTCTCTAAAGGAGCAAAATCTTCAGTTAAATGTGTTAAGTTTCATAACAACCACAAACAATCTTTTTAATAAGTGATTAGAAACTGAAAAGTGTTTCTTACTGGCATTCTTCACAATAAGAAGTTCTAGAGCAACAAATATTACAAAACATATAATTTGATCATAACTGCAGTAAATACCCCCATGAAAACAACCAGAAAACCTAATGAACATAAATGATTATCAAACATTTGATATTTACTTATGCCAGCAACTACAGACATTTTATCTAAACTTTGATCTAAACAAATATTCTAAAAGGATGAGTTTTCTATGCCATTGTTTCAGCAATCAACAAATATCTATAGAAGATATATGTTTGCTCTTCTAATATAGATGTATATTAGACACACATTTGCTCTTGAGTAAAGAAGACTCATGGGGAAAAAATGAGATTAGTTATTTATGAATTTCATGACATTACAAACCAACCAGAAATATTTTATTGTTTATAAACACAAAATAAACACTAAATGTTTCAAGAATTATTTCTGAATTATCATTACAAGAGTATTTTTAATTTTCTTTTCCCGTGGTTATGTGTTAAGAAGCTTGCTTCTCAACCATATGGTCTTGGGTTAAGTCTCAGTGTGACACCATGGGCAACTGTTTTCTACTATAATCCTGAGATGATCAAAGCCTTATGAGTGGATTTGGTAGACAGAAAGTGAAAGAAGCCATGATATATATGTGTGTGTGTGTGTGTTTGTGTGTACCCTTGTCTAGGCATCACATGATGGCTGGTTGTTCATTTCCAATATTCTATGTAAAACATCTTTGGTCATGGGGAAATATTACCTTTTTGTAAACAGGTGAAGGTTGGTGACAGAAAGAGCATCCAGATGTAGTAAATCTGGCTCAACAAATTCCACCTAACCCATGCAAGCATAGAAAATGATGATGACGATGATGATGATGACAATGATGTTGATGAACAGTAAATTATTATGACCATCAATACTGTAAATGGATTTGAAACACATTAAGCATAGATAGAGGCAAGCTTTTTCCTCAGTTTTTGTTTATATATATTTTACTTTATTACCAATGCATGCCATCTATTCTAGAGCTAATGAGGAAGGTTCTGCACAGTTGCTTGACCTGCAGGCAAACACTAGATAAATTACTCTCAAACCACATTATATCATCTTAAAAAGAAGGAAGGCCATACTAGACAATATAGTTTTTGATACAATGAAAAAAGAAGGGATGGTCAGGGTAGAATACCTTTCATCATAGGTCTGCTCAATCAGGGATGACCAGGAGCTTATGCTCAACAACAAGCTTAATTAAGAATAGAATTTTTATCTTTTAAAATGGGGAAAAATTTGTAAAAAGAAATATTTATTAAAGAAGCTATGTGAGAATCGAACCTAGGGTATATTCCAACTGAAGATGGAAATTTTCCTAAAATC
Organism: Octopus sinensis; assembly: GCF_006345805.1. Lineage (NCBI taxonomy): Eukaryota > Metazoa > Mollusca > Cephalopoda > Octopoda > Octopodidae > Octopus > Octopus sinensis. The sequence goes on from NC_042997.1 coordinate 61,044,070, forward strand.
TAAATACATTAATCAAGATAGAAGGTGGTAAAGAAATGAGATAAGGTAAAGATATTTTATTATTATTGTTTTGTTTTGTTTTGTTTTGTTTTTCATGGTGGTAAGCTAGCAAGATCATCAGAGGGCTGACAAAAATGTTTTGGCTGTGTGTTTAAAAGACTGGAGTCTGGTGCAGCCTTCCAGCTCCGATCAAATTGTCCAACCCATGCCAGCATGGACAATGGATGTTAAATGATGATGATGATGATGATGGTACTGATTCTTTCAGCTCGCTGCTTTAATGTAAAAGAATCAAAAAGACCATGTATGTGAGATTGTGCCAGTGGCTGCAGGTTCATAACCAATAATTTGATGTAAAATACAAAGTAACCACACAGTTAAAGTTTAACTGTGTGGTTATTTTCTATTTTACATCAAACTATTGGGGTATGAACCTGCAGCCACTGGCACAATCTCACATACATGGTCTTTTTGATTCTTTTACATTAAAGCAGCGAGCTGAAAGAATCAGTACCATCATCATCATCATCATCATCATCATTATTTAACATCCATTGTCCATGCTGGCATGGGTTGGACAATTTGATCAGGCCTGGTAAGCTGGAAGGCTGCACCTGACTCCAGTCCGATTTGGGATGGTTTTCTACAGCTGGATGCCCTTCCTATTGCCAACCATTCTGAGAGTGTAATGGGTGCTTTTACGTGCCACTGGCATGAGTGCCATTTGCGTGATACTGGTATCTGTCATGAGTGTGATTTTGCTTGGCTTGATGGATCTTCTCAAACATGACATAATGCCAAAGGTCTCAGTCATTGCCTCCATGAGGCCCAACACTCAAAAGGAACTCAGCTACTTTGCCACTTAGCATGTCAGACAAAATGCTTAGTGACATTTCTTCTGACTCATTACATTGAGTTCAAAAACTGCTGTGTTCAACTTTGCCTTTATCTTTTTAGGGTGATTAAAATAAGTACCAGTTGAACACTAGGGTCAATGTAATCAACTAATCCCCTATCCCTAAAATTACTGGCTTTGTTACAAAAATTTGAGATGATTATCATTTAGGGTTGTGAGCAGGCAGAACTCTTAACACACTGAAGAAAATGCTTAATGGAATTTCTTCTTATGTTCTGAGTTCAAATGATGCTGAGGTTAACTTTGCCTTTCATCCTTCTGGGGTCAATAAAATAAGTGCCAGTTGAGCACTTGGGTTGATATAATTGACTAGTCCCTCTCCATCTTCAAATTTCAGGTCTTGTGTCTATAATAGAAAGAACTATTTGTTTATTTTATTGTTTTAGATATTTCTTAGACAAGTGAATTAGCATCATAATGAAATCAATGTACTTGTAAAGTGCACCACAAAATAGAATAGAGAGACATAGTAATTGATATATTTCTAATATTACAGGGACATTAATTAACAAAGTGTGCATAGTATCAAATGCCTTGTGTAAATGAACAAAAACACCATGAACATATTGTTCAGAAATTAGAATCAGATGAGTAATTTAATATTATTATTTACTAAAAGATTAGCAAGAAGGCAGTAAAAGAAGGCTTTAGAAAAATTGAGAAAATGTAGTTAGTTTTAAGGATAAAATGTTAAAGATAAAATCCCATGGAAATTGAATATATAGCAACCTGCCCAATATATACAAGTAAATATGAAGCAAATGTTTATGATTCATGCAAGCATATACATATCTTTTTACTAGGAAGTAAAGAAAAATAAATCCTAATATCTGTATGGTGGGTCTGTCAATAAAACCCATCAACATAAAATGTTTTTCTATATATTCTTTATTCAAACAGGATGAGAATTTAATATAGAAAGCTGAAAATATATCCATATTATGATATGAATTTTATCTATAAAGATTGTGTGCATATATAAGTAAAGTTGGTTGAAGGTTGACACCTTTCACAAATGAGATCATCTTCATATTCAGCCAGACAAATATTTTTTAGTCAATAAGATTTTAGATGCAATAAAGAAAAACCCAATTGGGAGAATAAACAAGATTCATTTACCAGAGATGAATACAAATATAAATCCGAAAGATCAATTTACAAGGTCACAAAAGTGTTGTTTTTTAAATTTTTTTTATAATAATAATAATAATAATAATAATAATAATAATAATGATGATGATCTTCTATAATTTTGGCACAAAGCCAGCAGTTTTGAGGGAAAGGTGCAAGTTCATTACATCAACCCCAGTACTTGACTGGTACTGATTTCATCAACTCCCAAAAGATAGAAGACAAAATTGACCTTGGCAAAATTGAAACTAACATTGTAAAAAGCTGGAAAAAATGCCACTAAATATTGGTCCAACGCTCTAACAATTCTCTTAACTAGTAGTGACTTCTCTTGAAAATAGACAAAATTTGGCATTGTGCTGTTATCAAGTACTTGCAGAAAAAAGGTTTAGCCCCCAATGACATTCATGCTGACATAGTTGCTACTTTAGGGGATGATGCTCCAGCTTTATCAACAGTGCAAACATGGGCAGCTGAATTTAGAAGAAGGGAGAGTCTTGAAGATAACAAAGTCTGGATGTCATGCAACTGCCCCCACTGAGGAAAACATTGATCATTTTCATCACAGGCAATTTACTATAAATCAAATAGCCATTGCTCAGGATTGCAAAGCAGTGTATCAGACAAAATAGAGATGTGGTGTGTGATAAATGTGTGTGAATGGATAATAGTATGTTTGCTCTTAGTGACTCAGTGAAGAAAGATGCATGGAAGTCTCATTATGAAAGGTTACTAAATGTGGAAAATGAATGGGAGAAGGGGAGTCTACCAAATATCGAACCAATTGAAGAACCAGTCATCAGATTTGATAGAAGAATAATTAAGGACATGAAGACAGGGAATCAGTGCCAAAATGATTAAAATTTCCAGTGGTGTAGGATACAGTTTAGTCACCCATATAGTTAATCAAGTTATTCAGGAAGGCACCATCCCCAATGACTGATCTATTAGTATTATAGTTAGATAGAAACAAATACCGAGGTATTAAATTGCTAGACCAAGTCATGAAAGTTACTGAGAGGGTTATAGATGAATTAATTAGAAACAGAATTAAATAGATGAGATGCAGTTTGGTTTTGTACCTGGGAAGATTACCACAGATGCTATCTTCCGAGTGAGACAGCTGTGGAAGAGTACTTGGCCAAAAGTAAGCCTTTGTACTTAGCCTTCGTCGATCTGGGGAAAGCTTTTGACAGAGTTCCCTGCTCTGTTATATGGTGGTCTCTAAGAAAGTTAGGAGTAGGGGAGTGACTTGTTAGAGCTGTACAAGGTATATACATATTTCTTTACTACCCACAAGGGGCTAAACACAGAGAGGACAAACAAGGACAGACAAACGGATTAAGTCAATTATATCGACCCCAGTGTGTAACTGGTACTTAATTTATCAACCCCGAAAGGATGAAAGGCAAAGTCGACCTCGGCAGAATTTGAACTCAGAACGTAACGGCAGACGAAATACAGCCACGCATTTCGTCCGGCGTGCTAACGTTTCTGCCAGATCACTGCCTTAAGGTATATACAGTGGTGCTGTCAGTAAGATGGGAGTCAGCCATGAATATAGTGATGAATTTAGCATACAGGTAGGGGTTCACCAAGGCTCAGTTCTCAACCCACTCTTATTCATTATAGTCTTCCAGGCTATAACAGAGGAATTCAAAACTGGGTGCCCATGGGAACTATTACATGCTCTTACCTTACTCCTATTGCAGAATCTTTAGCAGAATTAAAGAAGAAATTCCAGGTATGGAAACAAAACCTGGAACCAAAGTTAACTGAGCTAAGGCCAAAGTTGTTGTTAGTAAGAAGATAAAACTCATTTTCCATCAGGTAAATAGCTCTGTTCAGTATGTAGGAAAGGGGTTGGAAGAAAGTCCATTCACTGATCCTAGTGTAAACTATGGACACATAAGAGGTGCAGTGGAATCACAGGTAGATTAACAGATAAAGTAGTCTTTGTATGTGGCAGATGTGCAGGAACAATAAATACTAAGAGCACACATGACTTAAATTCTCTCAAATGCCCAGGAAGCTCTTTTGAAGTTGTAGATAGTTTCTGTTACCTAGGTGACCAAATTAGCAATGGTGGAGAATGCTCTACAAGTATTGTTTCTGTAAAAATCCTGCCAAAACAGTCACAGAAGTCTGGTGCAGGCTTCTGCCTGGCCAGCTCTTGTGAAACTGTTCAACCCATGCTAGCATGGAAGGCGGACATTAAACGATGATGATGATGATGATGACGATGATAATATCCTGTGTGAGAATTTAGAATATTTTGCACAATGAACTTGGCATGACGAAGGTCTCTGCTCAGTGGGTGCCACAATTTCTGACACCTGATCAAAAGTGCACCAGACTGATCATATCATGGGAAAATATGACATTGTTTGAAGCAAATCCAGCTGGTTTCCTTGAATCTTTCCTAACTCAGTATAAGTGTTAGCTTCATCTCTTTGAGCTAGAGATGAAGAGAAAATCTTCGGAGTGGAAACACCCTTCCTTACCTGACCCAAAGGTTGTTTCATCTGCAAGGAAGGTGATGGCAGTAGTTTTTTTGTGATGCAAAAGGCATTGTGTTTATTGTTTATTGACTGTCTTCAAAAGGTCCACACCATCAATGGAAAGTACTTTGCCAACTTGCTGAAGCACTTACAAAAGGCTATTAAGATCAAATGACAAAGAAACTGATGGAAGGAGTCTTGTTTCATCAGGACAATGCTTCAGCACTCAAGTCCTTGGTTCCAATGGCTACTGTGCATGACTGTGGCTTTGAACTGGTTGATTAGCCTCCTTATTCTCTTGATTTCGCCTCAACTTACTATCATCTGTTCCCCAACATGAAAAAACACTTGACTGGGAACCAGTATCACAGTGATGATGATGATGTCATATCTGCTGTTGATGACTTTTTCGATCAACAGGATGAAAGCTTCTTCGCCAATGGGATCCAAGTACTGCAACACCAATGGAAGAAGCGTGTGGACTGCAAGAGGGACTATGTTGAAAAATAAACTTCACTTCATCACATTCCTTGAGAGTATTTTGGTCAACTTATGAACTTTTCAGCCAACCCTTGTAGATGGGTTTTCAGCTCATAGGGTAATGGCAGGATGGTCACAGTTTGAACATCTTCACTTATAGATCTGTTTGGTCAAATTTGTGACAAGACAACTTTTGAGAATAGTCAAAGGATTTAACACTGAAGGTAGAGTGGTTGTAAAAATAAAAAAGTTGTATGATCATTGTCATCATCATTTAACATGTTTTCCATGTTGGCATAGGTTAGATGTTTCAACAGGGATTGGTCAGCCAGAGGACTGCACATGTTTCAACGTGTGCTTTGGCATAGTTTCTATGGCTTGATGCCCTTCCTAATACCAATCACTTTGCAAAGTGTACTGGATGCCTTTTATGTGGTATCAGTGACAATAAAGAGAATTCTTAAAGAAACTGGTAATACCTTTGAATGAAAGTGTTTATCATTTCATTTAACAAGCCAGTGAGCATAAATGCACAATTTGGAGATATTCCAATCAGTACAAAAACCTTCATTGTTAGGACTTTAATGATGAAAGATGTTTCTTAAGCTGCTATATGGAGGATGGAAGGTGAAACTCATTCTGCGAGCAAACAAATGCAGAAACAAAGACTTAGACATTGAAATAATCTAGCCACTCCCTTCGCTGATTCTAAGGATTGGTACTTTGACCAAATCCAATGGTTTTGAATTTAGGCAAAAGGCCAGCAAGGTTGGGAAAGGGGGATAGTCGATTACATCAACCCCAGTGCTTGACTGATACATACTTTATCTGTCCTGAAAGGATGAAAGGCAAGATCAACCTTGGTGGAGTTTGGATTCAGAACATAAAGAAGGATGAAATGCTGTCAAGCATTCTGCCTGACCTGATAATGATTCTACCAGCTTGCCACCTTAAGCTATATATAAATAGTAATAGACAAATAGATAGAAAACCAAATTTACAAATGAAATATTTTTGATTAAATTAAATAGATAGATAGAAGATTACTCAAATAGGTGTTCATATATAATTCTAAAGCCTTCAGCTGATTGTTTGAGGCCTTAGTAATTTGGTCATGGCAGGTCTCATAGCATATCTAGGTTTATGAAAGTATGTGTGTGTGTGTGTGTGTGTGTGTGTGTGTGTGTGTGTGTGTGTGCATGTTCACATATTTGTGCGTGTGTGTGTGTGTGTGAGGGGAGAGCTGTAGTACATGTTTACAAATCAGTTACGATAAGCTATGACATGTAACAATACCAGCTACAATACGTGGACTATTTGTCAATGTATTTGTAAATCTATCTATTTATCTATTTTATTTTACTCAGATGCTTATTCGCTTGTTAAAATAATATAGGGACATTCCTTATTCACCCACTAATCGTATTAATAGTTTGCAATACCTATTTTTAGCAATAAACTATTACCGTAAAGGTTAATAAAATATTTAATGGCTTAATTACACCTAACTGATTCTAAAATTTATATACTGACATAGGATTGGGAGCAGAACTAAAATGGGAACTGAACAGGAATGGGATAGGACATGGAACAGTGCAACAGTAAAAGGGAACTGGGAATAACCCCCGCTTTCCCGGTATAACTAATCAACTCATTTATTTTATTCAGATGCATATTTGTTTATCAAAATAATATAGGAACATTCCTTATTCATCCACTAATCATATTAATAGTTTGTAATATCTATTTTTAGCAATAAACTATTACCATAAAGATCAATAAAATATTAGACTGAGGAAAAAGTTCATGTGCCAAATGTGTGCTGAATGGTCATACCATCAATGCTGAACTTTACTGTGAGCAACTTGATCGAGTCTATGATATGCTGGTTGAAAAGTACCCAAGACTTGTTTGTCGAAAACGTGCTTTGTTTCAACAAGACAATACCACCAGAAAGACCAGCAACAAGATTGAAGATTTGGACAGTAAGGAAGTTCTGCTGCATCCAGCCTGTAGTCCAGACGTTGCTCCATCTGACTACAGTCCCTTCCAGTCAATGCAGTACTTTATGAAAGGTTGCCGATTTGAATCATTCAAAGAAGCTTGTCAAGAATTTTTAGATTCAAACCCAAAGGATTGGTACTTTGACCAAATCCATGGAAAACGATGGTCTTTATTTTGAAGAATAGTTGTTGTTTTTGAGTAAATTCTTGCATTAAAAAATCCTTATTTTAACACAGAGCACAAACTTTTTCCTCGACCATATAGTTAATGGCTTAATTATATTGACATAGGATTGGAGATAGTAATGAGAGCAGAACTATAACAGGAACTGAACAGCGAATAGGATAGGAAATGAAACAGTGTAATGGGAATGGGAAATGGAAATAACCCCTGCTTTTCTGGGTATTACTGGGTAATTCAGCTAGTATATATTTACTTGTTCAAATATATTATATATATATATATACACACACATATATGCATGCATACATATATACATACACACACACTTGTGAGTGGACTAATGAAAGAAAGATGCACTCAACACATTTATTGGCAGTTACATATATTACTATTTAAGACAGTTTGATTTAGCCCCGTGTGACTTAAAGTTTTGCAGGCTTCTTACAGAAACCTAGCTTGTTGGGATGCAGTTAAACAAATGGGGAGATGGCTATCAGAAATTGGGCTGTTGTTGGTCAAGGCAGGTCACATGGTGTCACATGATCATTAAATACATGGCCATGGCCAGTGATGGTGTGTATGTATATACCAGATGTATGAATGTATAGAGGTGGGTTTCTGATGTCTATGCATCAGCTATGTGTGTGTCAGAGGGAGGGACATGTGTGTGTCAGCTGGTGGGTGTGTGGGTAAGAGCTCCTGGCATCAGTTCATTGGTGTATATGTAGATGGCTGCTGGTGTGTGTGTGTGTGTGTGTGTGTGTGTATGGGTGTGGGTGCCTATCAGCCATCTGTGACTACTTGTGTGTATGAATGTATAGGTGTGTGTGTGTCAGCTGTGTACATCAGCTGCATGAGTAACATTCGTATGAGTAAGAGTGTGTGTGTGTACATGTGTGCACATGCGAATGTGTGTATTAATGCTTGTTGTATATGCATATGTGCATCTATGTGTTTACAATATGTGTGATTACAGAGGATCGGTGAACATGAGCATGTACATTCCTGTATTTATATGCATACATATGAATGTGTGCATGTTTGCCTGGAAGAACAGGTATGCTGGAACGTTAATCTCACTTCTAACAACACCATGCAACCCACCTTGACCAACAGCAGCCATATTTCCTGGAGCCATCTTGGACTTACTTCATCTCTCCTTTTGGAAACAGCCCAATGAACTAAGTTTCTGTAAGGAGCCTACGAAGCCTTAAGTCACATGAGGCCAAGTCAAATTGTTTTAAATAATACGAAAGATATATATATATATATATATATATATATATATATTATATATATATATATATATCTTTTACTTTTTACATGCTTCAGATATGAGACTGTTGCTATGCTGAAGCATGCATACATACAAAATCACACACCCTAAACACATATACACAAACACGCATGAAGGGGTTAGTCAAATGATATCAACCCCAGTACTTATTTTTTAACACTGGTACTTATTCTATCAGTCTCTTTTGCTGAACTGCTAGACTACACGAATGTAAACAAACCAACACCAGTTGTCTAGCAGTGGTAGGGGACAAACACGTACATGCACATGTACACACACACACACACATTTATACATACATACACACACATAATAGTTTCAGTTTGTGTCTACTAAATTACTCACAAGGCTTTGGTCGGCCTGAGGCTACTGTAGAAGATACTTGCCCAAGTGCCATGCAATGAGACTAATCCTGGAACCATGTGGTGTGGAAACAAACTCCTACCCCACATTTGTGCCTATGCCTATAAAATATATAATAGCATTCCCATGCTGAAAATGGAACTTGGATAGAAGCAAGGAAGCTTAACCATATATATATATATATATAAGTTCAGCAAAATTTAGATTCAGATGAATATGGTACTTAAGTTGAAGGCACCAGAATTTTGTATGGTATTATCCTTATAAATCAAATGGGGTGATTATAATCAAAATAAGCAACAAGGATATCCAAGGTAGTGTAGTACAATCATTTCATGCTACTTCATTTTATTAAACACTGTAAGTATTACATCAGTTTTAAAATGTCGAGCAATCTTCAGCCACATATAGAATTTTTAAAATTTCCATTGAACCAAGAATAGAAACCCCCTGCTGACTGATAGATCTAAATAACAAAGTGAACTCAGTGATAAAAAATCTACAGATGGAGAAGAACATACTACCACCATGTTCTTAATGATGAAATTAACCTCTCTGGATATATATATATATATATATATATATATTTATTTATTTATTTATTGGGTCATCTCATAAATAATGCAATTGCATGAACTAAAAGTAGGAGGGGGATGGGTTAAACTACTTGTATCAACTTGCTATAAAAGCAGGTAGTAATTTTATGTCCTTATTCTTAGTGCAGGTTTTGAAGAGTGTGGTTCGATTTTAACAGTTATTTTTTCAAAGCTATAATAGAAGTGACAAAGGAGCATATTTCATATTTGGCATATTTTGCTTTATGAGTTCAATAAAGGTAACAGCACACCAGAAAGTGTGGGGAATATTAATTCAGTATATGGGGATCGAATGATAAGTGTAAGTGGTGTTTTCAGAAATTCCAAGCTGGAAACGACAGCCTAGAAGACAAGCCTTGTATAGCTCAGCAAGGATGTCCTGCAAACCCTGATGGAACAAATCCCATCATAACTGTTGAGGAATTAGCAGAGAAGCTTGGATTTGATCACTCAACTATTTGTCGACACCTGTGTACCATCAGAAAAGTTAGCAAATTGGAACAATGGGTTCCTCACAAACTTTCCAAGTCTAATTGTGTACAGAGAGTGAATGTGTGCTCTTCTTTGCTGTCACATCTCATAAATGGAACTTTTTTAGATCGAATAGTGACTGGTGGCAAGAAATGGGTTCTCTATAAAAATGTCAAGTGCCAAAGAGAGTGGGTAGGGGAAGGAGAAACACCAGCACCCCAGGTTAAAGAAGGTCTTCACCCACATAAGGTGTTGTTATTGATTTGGTACAATATGAAGGTTTAGTCCGCTTTGAACTTTTAAACCCCAAAACAATAACAAACAAGATCTACTGTGATCAGCTTGAGCGGCTTAAGTCAGTGCTAGAAGAAAATCAACTATCTTTGGTTTCAAGACGAAAGAAGTTCTTCCATCAGGATAATGCTCAGCTGCATACAACAAGGATGACATTAAAAAAGACTGGAGCAGTTTGAATGGGAAATGATTTCCCACCCACCATATCTGCTGGACATTGCCCCATCTGATTATCATCTCTTCAGCAGTCTTCAAAATTATTTGGACAGAAAAAATATGAATTCTGTAGATGAGGTCAGAACAGTACTGGAGGAGTATTTTTGTCACAGACAAGTGAATTTTGGAAGAGGGACCTTGCAAGCTTTCCAGATAAATGGTAGAACATGAAGGTGAGTATATTTTAAATTAAAAAAGAACTTTGTTTATCTTAATTTTAAAAAATAAAAGAAGTATATAAAAAAACACTTTATTTATGGGATGACCCAATATATATATAATAGGCAGAGGCATGGCTGTGTGACATAGGTGCAGGCATGGTTGTGTGGTAAGAAGCTTGCTTCCCAATCACATATTTCCAGGTTCAGTCCCACTGTATGGCATGTTGGGCAAGTGTCTTCTGCTAGTCTCAGGTTGACCAAAGCCTTGTGAGTGGATTTGGTAGACGGAAACTGAAAGAAGCCTGTTGTACATATATATATATATATATATATATAATATATATATATATATATTTATTTATTTATTTATTGGGTCATCTCATAAATAATGCAATTGCATGAACTAAAAGTAGGAGGGGGATGGGTTAAACTACTTGTATCAACTTGCTATAAAAGCAGGTAGTAATTTTATGTCCTTATTCTTAGTGCAGGTTTTGAAGAGTGTGGTTCGATTTTAACAGTTATTTTTTCAAAGCTATAATAGAAGTGACAAAGGAGCATATTTCATATTTGGCATATTTTGCTTTATGAGTTCAATAAAGGTAACAGCACACCAGAAAGTGTGGGGAATATTAATTCAGTATATGGGGATCGAATGATAAGTGTAAGTGGTGTTTTCAGAAATTCCAAGCTGGAAACGACAGCCTAGAAGACAAGCCTTGTATAGCTCAGCAAGGATGTCCTGCAAACCCTGATGGAACAAATCCCATCATAACTGTTGAGGAATTAGCAGAGAAGCTTGGATTTGATCACTCAACTATTTGTCGACACCTGTGTACCATCAGAAAAGTTAGCAAATTGGAACAATGGGTTCCTCACAAACTTTCCAAGTCTAATTGTGTACAGAGAGTGAATGTGTGCTCTTCTTTGCTGTCACATCTCATAAATGGAACTTTTTTAGATCGAATAGTGACTGGTGGCAAGAAATGGGTTCTCTATAAAAATGTCAAGTGCCAAAGAGAGTGGGTAGGGGAAGGAGAAACACCAGCACCCCAGGTTAAAGAAGGTCTTCACCCACATAAGGTGTTGTTATTGATTTGGTACAATATGAAAGGTTTAGTCCGCTTTGAACTTTTAAACCCCAAAACAATAACAAACAAGATCTACTGTGATCAGCTTGAGCGGCTTAAGTCAGTGCTAGAAGAAAATCAACTATCTTTGGTTTCAAGACGAAAGAAGTTCTTCCATCAGGATAATGCTCAGCTGCATACAACAAGGATGACATTAAAAAAGACTGGAGCAGTTTGAATGGGAAATGATTTCCCACCCACCATATCTGCTGGACATTGCCCCATCTGATTATCATCTCTTCAGCAGTCTTCAAAATTATTTGGACAGAAAAAATATGAATTCTGTAGATGAGGTCAGAACAGTACTGGAGGAGTATTTTTGTCACAGACAAGTGAATTTTGGAAGAGGGACCTTGCAAGCTTTCCAGATAAATGGTAGAACATGAAGGTGAGTATATTTTAAATTAAAAAAGAACTTTGTTTATCTTAATTTTAAAAAATAAAAGAAGTATATAAAAAAACACTTTATTTATGGGATGACCCAATATATATATAATAGGCAGAGGCATGGCTGTGTGACATAGGTGCAGGCATGGTTGTGTGGTAAGAAGCTTGCTTCCCAATCACATATTTCCAGGTTCAGTCCCACTGTATGGCATGTTGGGCAAGTGTCTTCTGCTAGTCTCAGGTTGACCAAAGCCTTGTGAGTGGATTTGGTAGACGGAAACTGAAAGAAGCCTGTTGTACATATATATATATATATATATATATATATATATATATATATATATTATATATATATATATATATATATTTATTATATAGAAAGAGCTTCTACAGGACTAGAACTGTTTCATTCAAGAGAAATCATCAGGAAGCTGATGATGAGCTTCCTGATGATGAGCAACATGAGCTTCCTGATGATTTCTCTTGAATGAAACAGTTCTAGTCCTGTAGAAGCTCCTTCTATATAATAAATTAATTTTACTCTGCTATGTATTGAGTACCTTATTTACTGTGGTTAACCCCGAATCAACCCAGGACCTACATATATATATATATATATATATATATATATAGATATATTTATGTGTGTGTTTCTGTGTTTGTCCCCCCACCATTGCTTACAACCAATGCTGGTATGTTTAGGCCCCCCTAACTTAGCGGTTTGGCAAAAGAGAACGATAGAATAAGTACTAGGCTTACAAAGAATAACTTCTGGGTTCGATTTCTTCAACTAAAAACACTTTAAAGCTGTGCTCCAGCATGGTGGCAGTCAAATGATTGAAAGAAGTAAAAAATCATAATGTTTGTGTGTGTGTGTGTGTGTGCATATATATACACACACACACACACACTTATGAACATTCAGCTTTTGCTGAATGACCTACACAAATGATTTGTTTATAGTGATCAAATGTTCATGCCACACATTAGCTCACTCTTTTCTTCAAATCAGCGTTGTCTCAACAGGTGCACAGTGTACTACACATCAGATGTCAAAGGGACCACAGAGCAACATGAGATGAAGAATTTTGCTCAAGAACACAACACAGCACCTGGTCTAAGAATTGAAACCACGATGTCGCGGCGATCATGAGTGCAACACCCTGACCACTAAGCCATGCACCCTCATATATATATATATATATATATATAAAACAAATGAAGGACAGAAGATGGAATATACATCTAGCATCAATTCCTTTTGTGGGACACTCAACAACTGGTTCAGGAGCATCCAGTGGTGCAGATGTATCTCATCGGGTGATAAATAAATAAAAACAACACGCTAAAATGACTGTTCCACAATGTAATTTACTGTTTTGTTGAGAGAAAAACAGCCAGATGGAAGAAAAATCTTCATATATATATAGAAGATCAAAAATAAAATTGCAGAAGACAAAAGGAGAAAAAATATGTAACCCAATGAGAAAAATATTGAAAATAACCGTTAACAGATATGGTTGTATAAACGCCCTTGGGCAAGCTGCATGGCACACATACACGTGCTCATACAAGCATCAACATACCATGAAGGTATCCTATGCCAACTCTGCTAATTTAGAGCAGCTTATGCATCGCATAAACAATAGCAAAATGTGGCAATGGTTCAATAACCCACCTACTGGATCTAGCAAACATTTGCATCTAAATACCAACCAAGGAGAGGTAAACTGCATTGATAATCACCAACTTCGACCAATTTGTAATAGTAGAAATACTCATGGTACAGCTAGCACAACACTGCCAGTAAATGGAGTCAGGAATGCTTTATATACAAATAAATACGATAAATGCTCATGCATACATAAATCAGAAAATATCCTTTGATGAATCTCTGAGTACAAATCTTGTATATAAATGTACTGTGCACACAAGGGGAGGGCCCTATGTTTACATTGGGCAAACGGCTGATTCATTTAAGAATCGTTATCGTAACCATGTTGCCAGCTTTAAGTCAATCAGTAAGAGACAGTCAACATCTTTGGAAGATATTATATGGCAACTGAGGGAGGGTAAAATAAAGAACAACATTAATTGGTCCATAGTTATACATGCAAAACCATACAATGTAATTTCCAGGAGATGCTGTCTCTGCTCCAAGGAATCCCTGTCTATTCTGTGGACTAACGAGAAGATAATTAATAGAATTTCTGAACGACTGTCAAGATGTCTGCATGCATATAAATGTACTTTTGCACAATGCGGTGAGAATGAATTTTGAGTGACCATTAACTTAATGTAATTTAATTTACTTTAAGGTTTGGATGACTTAAATTTACTTTTAACCTCCCTGTTCTTCTAAACACCAAGTAAATAACTAACTCAGTTTGTGATCATGAGTACACCAAACCTCGTGTTTGTGTATGCTCACATTTTTACTGATGTTTGTATGAGCACGTGTACTCATGCCATGCAGCTTGCCCAAGAGCGTTTATACATCCATATCTGTTAACAATTATTTTAAATGCTTTTCTTGCTGGATTATGTGTTTGTTTCTCTTTTTGTCTTCTGCAATTTTATTTTTGATCTTCTATATATATGAAGATTTTTCTTCCGTCTGGCTGTTTTTCTCTCTACAAAACAGTAAGTTATATTGTGGAACAGTCATTTTAATGAGTTGTATTTATTTATCACCCAATGAGATACATCTGCACCACCGGATGCTCCCAAACCAGTTGTTGAGTGTCCCACAAAAGGAATCAACGCTAGATGTGTCAAAACAATTGTCGTGATTAATAATAAATTCTCGTATATTCCATCTTCAGTCTATTGTTATATACCTAACAATCACTATGAAAGTGACCGAGCTTTACCAGTAAGCTACCAGGTGTAAACCATTCGTTTTATTATATATATATATATATATATATATATATATATATATATATATATATATATATATATATATGCATGTATGTATTTGCATGCTTGTGTGTGTATGTGCATGTGTGTCTGCCACAGCCTGACCCCCATGGAAGAAGTCATTTACGCTAAATACCATATAGGAAGATGGAACTCAAAACAATTTGATTGCAAAGTGAATTTCTTAATCACATACATATGAGCTTTACTCTTTATTACTCTCTCGAACTTTGTATTTCTTACAGACAAATCTTATTCTGCTGGATTGCTTTATCCTGATTAAGAACTTGGCGTTCAAGAAGTTGATCAGTCCAAACACTAATTCAGTGCTTTTCTATTCTCCACTTCTACTAGTATCTTCACACACACTCTCTAACTTATAAAATGATAATGGTACATTGGGCTTCATTTCAAAACTAGGAGGAATGGCACGAGAGTTGGTGTGAGTCAGCTGAAGAGGTGGGAGAGGGAGAAAGAAGCTAACGTTGACAGAAGAACATTGAAACTGACAAGCAATGGTTAGGAGGAGGTAAAGAGGATAAAAGTTATGCAGTGATGGACGTTAAATACATGACACAAGATTACCTACACACATTCTAAGCAATCTTCCCTTCATGAAAAATACAGACACACACACACACACACACACACACACACAGACACACACAAATAGAAAGATAAACTTGATAAGCAGTTGGCAGGTGGGGATAAGGAAACAGTGATACATGTGTTTGTGTGTGCATGTGTATATGTGTGTGTGTGTATATGTGTGTGTGTGTGTATGTGTGTGTATGTATGCACATAGACACACACATATACACACACACTATACACACATACACACACACACACACACACACACACACACACACATACCCTCATTTCAATGTTTACTTTTCCTTGCTCACATGGTTGCAAGGAATTATTGAGTTGGCTTTTCTAAGACTGGATTTTTTGCTTTTGCCAACCCTCACTTGTCTCCAAGTAAAGTAATATTTCTCCACGGCAAGGCATGTTTACACAGAAGATTGGAAACAATGGACACTTCCTATATGATAGTGACACTTGATTACAACTATCAAGCAATGTCAAGACAAGAAGAAAGTAAAACAGCTACACATCCATGCACCACATACATATACATGATAAGATTTTTTAAGTTTCCATCTTCCAAATCTAGGAGTTATAGTAGAAGACACTTGCTTGGGATACCACACAGTGGAAATGAACTTGGAACTGTGTGGTTGGGAAGCCAGTGTGGAAGACAGGCATTAAATAATGTTGCTGCCATTGATGATGATACATATATGCATTCATACATATATACATACAAACATATGTATGTATGTATGTATGTATGTATGTATGTATGTATGTATATATGCATGCATGCATGGTGTGTGTGTGTCCTTAGAACTCTTAGATGCAAAGCATAGCTCTCTACCTTGAACATTTCAAGTTATGCTTCATTTTTGTTTGCTTAATTTTCTTTCATCAACGGGATGTGAAACTAGAAACTATAATTATAAATAAATAAATTCAACATAAGAAAAAGGATTTCATTATAGATACCTAACCTTTATGTGTGTGTGTGTGAAGATATCTATTTTTATAACTGAGTTGATCACATGCTGTAATCATTATTGTCAACAGTTCTCTTGAATTCTTCCTCTTCTTACCTCATATTATGAACCCGATATGTTTCATCTTCCAAAATACATTATTAGAACAGAGTGGGTGCTAAATATTACTAACATACTGATAATATTCTTTTCTACTCTAGGCACAAGACCCAAAATTTTTGGTGAGTGGGCCAGTCGGTTAGATCAATCCCCATATGCAACTGGTACTTAATTTATCGGCCCCAAAAGGATGAAAGACAAGGTCGACCTCGGTGGAATTTGAACTCAGAACATAAAGACAGATGAAATACTGCTAAACATTTAGCCCAGCTTGCTAATGTCTCTGCCAGCTCACTGCTTTATATACTAATATATTAAATAACAACCAATTATAAGGAGCTACAACACTGTTATGTGAAATGGAAATTGACAATTAACTGTCATTGTAATTAGAACTGCTCCTTCTGGTGTAAATACTATCAAGAAAGGTATGTACATCCAGTTTCAGCATTATCAGAAGTTCTTCAGGTTTTCAGTGCATGTAGCAATCACAAAATTGTTTTTGTTTTCACAGTAAAACTTATTTTGTTATTATTCACTCTCT
>NC_042997.1:61066347-61108847 GCF_006345805.1 Octopus sinensis
GAGAAAGGAGATAATAATGGGAAGATGTCAGTAAAAGTAGCTCAGGGAAGAGAAGTTAATGATTGTTAGTACAGAAACAGTGAGGTGCAGCAGAATAATAAAACTAAAAATAAGAAAATGATGAAAGATAAATGATGGGAGAGTGTGGTAAAGTTGCAAGACAGAGAGAGAGAGAGAGAGAGAGAGAGAGAGAGAGAGAGAGAGAGGGTGATAGATATATAGTAATTGGGTTGGAAGAGTTCATAAATATGTCAGGGTGAGTATAGTATGGGGAAAAAAGGTGCGAGACAGTTGGGAGTGGATATGAAATGGTATAGTCATGTATGAGTGTCAATAGGATGTCCCCACCATACACACGCAAGCATGTATCTGACTCATACACTGTTTACTTCCCAGACATTTGTACATTACTGCATATGCTTTATACGTACTTTTGACAAGTGTTGCACCTGAGCACTGTATACAATAATTTCATTATTATTATTATTATTTTAATTCAAGGGAGAGAAAGCTATAACACAGAGAAGGTGATTTATGGAAGATTGAGGTAGGACAATGTTAAGAATGAGGAATGGGTGTCAAAAGGAAGTGGTTCCAGGGAGAAGGGAAGATAACATATCAAGCAAAGCCATTTCCCTGATAGAAGTAGAGTACTGTTTATTTTCCTATATACTAAAACTTTGGTCTTTTCTAATCTAACTTTGAGGTTCTTTGATTTCAGAATTCCAATTTTCATTCTACTTGAGATTCAGCTATAGGAACAAGATCATCAACATATAAGAGTTCCTATGGGTATCCAGTTTTAAACTTCTCTATTATGGTTTGGAGGACTAAGATAAGTAGAAGAGGACTGAGAACCAACACCTGGTGGATCCCTATACAATGAATTCCTTATAGTCCTTGTTGCTCTCACTTTGCTAACAACTCCTCTGAACATGGTTTGTATGGCTCTCTCACAAGCCATTTGTCTACTTCTAGCTTCCTTAGGGAGTATCAGATCACAGACAGAGGAACAATGTCTAAAGTTTTCTACAGTAAAGCAGCTTACTTTTCACTAAATACTTATCTAGTTGTTATCTCATTAGGAAGCGAGTATCAGTAGTATTTCTCCCACACAGAAAAAGCTAACTGCATCTCATGTGGGCTAATTCTCTTCCTAATTAACTGAACTATAACATTTTTGTAACTTTCATGACCTGTCCGAGAATTTGATACATCTGTAATTACCTCTCCCTAAGGCATCTTCTTTATTTCTGTACCCTAATAACACTTGACTATAATGTTGCTATAACTGTCAATGAATATAATACATCCTCATCGATTAAATAAGTGACTAAACAGTATCAAACTCCAGATATTTTAAGCTTCTCAGCAGTAATTCCTAACAGACCAGGGGTTTTCTACTCCTTCAGAATGACTGGTCTCTCTATTGAGTATTCACCAGGAAGACACTCTTTTTCCCATGCATTCTCAACATTCAATAACCTTTCACTGTTGCACTTCCACATCTCTATTCTTTCAGTATCATCAATTGCAAGGTTGCTATTCTTCTCTCTAGCAACTCAGTTCTTTCTGATATGTAGCCTTGTAAACTGGAACACCTCACATCACTGAAGCTCATATTATAAAACATTGGTAAACCTCATACATTCTACTTCATCCCTTGCTAACTAAAACCGTTGCAGGACATCATTTCTAGCAATCTGATAGAATTTTCTGCTGCACTAAATTTTCCAGTTGCTCAAAAGCTTTGAACAATTGGAAAATTCTCCTTTTATGGAGCTAGCAATATATGTCTTCTATCAGCACACTACCCTTAGGAGGATTGAAAATATGCATGAGACACATTTGGTACACAGAACACAATAGGTTGTTTAGTACAAACTTCTAGTTATTCTCAGTGCTATATGCCTCTACTTTTTCTGCTTTCTCGTCAAATGCTTCAAATGATACTCACACACACATATGTATATATATATATATATACTAGCATTATGACCCAGTGTTGCCAGGTCATAGTGCTAGTGCATGTAGATATGTGTACATATTACATGTACATCTATATATGTACACCTACACATAAAATACAAAATACAAAGTTATATCTTGATATCGCTAGTGATAACAATACTCAAAATATATAACAGACTGGAGTTGTAGGCCCGTCTCTTGCAATTTCGATCAATTGTATCTTGGCCTCCCTCTTGTATAGAAGTGTGGCTACAATCCAGCCTACCTCTACTTTTGGGGGGACATTTTTAATTTTTATTCGGGACGTCCTACGTCCCAGATATAAAGGCAAAAATAAAATATTTCCACTTTGCAAGGTTCGAGTCGAGTACTCCCTTGCATGCCCCGTTGACTCAAACCTTGCTTCTATTGTGGTGAATTTACTGCCTCTGGTTAGATACTTGATATCTTTCATAGTCGCACCAAGACACTTTTCAATGGTGCTTTCCTGCAGGTGTTCCAATCTTTTTTTTTTCTCTACATTGTATACTTTATAGATAATAGTCTTTTCTTTAATTTTATTTTTTATTTCGTTTGGTGGTGTTATCCTAGATTCCCCATCTTTGTCAGTGATCAATCCGAAATAGGCTTGTATTTCTTCTATTTTAATTTTAATGAGTTTGCGCCCACTGACGGCTGCAGTGAAATTCATTTTTGGACCTTCTTCTATCAAAGACATTTTAACAAAAATGCTTCCATATAAACGGTGAAAATATTGTCAATTTCCCCAAACAGGGACACAATTCAATTTTTAAACAATAACCAAAGCTCCTTCTCCCAAAGGGGGAGGGTTACAGTTTACAATTATTTAACAAATGCAACACAACAACGCTTCCCTTACGAGGAACCAACAAACCCGATAACAATAGTTAAACAGTAATAATAATAACAACAAACCTTACGGTGAATCAAAAAGTAGTACTCAGTTGAAGCTATAGTCCTTTATGGATCAGAAATAAACCAACAGCAGTACTCAGTAGAAGCGGCTGTTCGAGAAAACAGACATTACATACAGCCAAACTTCATATAGATACTTAATGCTAGCTAATTAGCAGATAATCTAATGTAAAAGCCGTGGTAAAGGGTATGTGCACAGCTCCATCTGGACTATTCCATTTCTGCACTTAAATTTTATTTTTTATTTATTCCCATTCATGTGAAGCCACTTATTCAAGTTCAAGTCATTGATGCAATTTTATACCAATTGCTATTTTTACTTTTAATTGTTATGTTACGATTTAATTATTATATTATACTTTAGTTTGATTTTAATTATTACTTACTACATATAATTCAATTGCTATTATTATCTCTATTTTTTATTGTTAAAGTGAAAGTATCTGACATAAACTAGAGAGATGTTTTTCTTTCACTTTTAACACGTAATACTGAAATAGTGGAGAAGATATGATACTGCTATGGGCTCATCCTAGGCAAGAAGTTGAACATTTTTTTGCCCATGAAACTACATGGACCCTAAGTAAGGCATATGTAAAATTTGAATGAAATTGGTTGTGTAGTTCTCAAGTTTTAGGGAAACACACAGACAGACACACATTCTCAGTTTTATATATATATATATATATATATATATAACATACACATATATACAAATATTTTCTGCTTTTATGATGACTATATTTATACATATCTATAGATATGTAAATGTAAACACACACACACACACACACACATATATGCATGCATATATACATATGTATATATGCATACATACACACATGTATATCACACATAAGTGTATGTGATGCACAAGCCACATACACATATACAGTGATGTCTCCATACATGGACATTATCTGTTCCAGTATCCTGTCTGTTAACTAAATTGTTTGCTACATGAGTAAATGGATTAAATACAAAGGTAATCTGTTCTAAGCCACACACAGATTCCACATAAAGGAACCAAATAATGTTTTATTTGTCCATCTATCAACATCAAATACATAAATATATGTGCTGAAAAGTTCCTGGCTTTCAAGGAAATCACGAAAGGCCTGGTTAGCAGCTCAACCTTTTGAGTTCTTTTACATGGCTTAAGGAAAAATGAAGAACTACTGCAATCTGAGAAGGGAATATGTTGAATATAATCATAATTAACAGATCTTCCTATATCTTCTTTTACCCAAAGCCAGGAACTTTTCAGCACTTACTCGTATATACTGTGTGTGTTGTGTGTGTGTGTGTGTGTGTGTGAGTGTGAGTGTGTGCGTGCATGTGTATGTGTGTGTATGTGCACGTGCATGTAAGTGTGAGTTCTTTTCCCTTTGTCTTGCATCTGTTTATGCATAATGAAATACATACATGTATTCTAACAAACCATTTTGAACACACTCCCCGAGACACTTATATGTATGTTTAGTTTACTTGTGGTTTGTTGTTCCAATTTTAGCCCATTTGCTGAATATAATTTCCTTCTAAAAACCTGTTTGCTATACAGTTTATTCATTTAGTATACCATTGTGTCATCTCCTCACAATTTGTTGTTCAAATTTTAGTTCATTAAGTGAATAGGTTCTCAGTCACTTATACATGTGCATAGTCAGCTCATGGTCCTTTGATCAAATTTCAGCTCATTATGTGAGTTTAATTTTCTTCAGAAAAACCAGGCATTACCCAATTTGTTCATTTAGCAAACTGTTTATATCTGGACATGGATACCCTGCTGTATGTATATACAGGGTAGCCCAAAAGTAGGTTTACAGTTATCACAGTGGCACTTTAAATTTCTTTTAAAACATTTTATTACATTTAAAGGAACATTCTAATGAAGTTGAACATCTTATCTAGTCACCACATTTCCTAGATCTCAATATTATTGAATATTTACGGTGCATTGTAGAAAACAAGTAAGGATTCGATATCCTCCACCATCATCACTACAAGAACTGAAGACTGTTTTAGCTAAAGAATGGACAAAAATTCCTTTGGAAACAATTCAAACTTTGTACAAGTCCATACCTCATAGAATTCAAGCTGTAATTACTACCAAAGGCAGTCCTACTCTGTATTAACATAAATTTGTTAGAAATTTTAATGCGTTTCCATTATTTTATTCAACCCCTGTATACACACACACATATAATGTATACACATTTATATATAAGCAAGTGTGTGTGTATATATATATATATACACACACACACATACACACATATATATAATGCATATACATTTGTATATAAGCAAGTGTGTGTATATATATATATGTAGGTGTATATGTTTATATATATATATTTCCGTATATATATGTGAAGGCGCATGGCTCAGTGGTTAGAGCGTCGAGCTTACGATCGTGAGGTTCTGAGCTCGAATCCCGGTCCGGGCTGCGTGTTGTGTTCTTGAGCAAAGCACTTTATTTTCACGTTGCTCCAGTTCACTCAGCTGTAGAAATGAGTTGCGACGTCACTGGTGCCAAGCTGTATCGACCTTTGTCTTATCCCTTGGATAACACTGGTGGCGTGGAGAGGGGAGGCTGGTATGCATGGGCGACTTCTGGTCTTCCATAAACAACCTTGCCCGGACTTGTGTCTAGGAGGGTAACTTTCTAGGTGCAATCCCATGGTCATTCATGACCGAAGGGGGTCTTTACCCTTTATATTTCCGTAACCATATAGTGTAAATATTAACAATATTAATAATAAGGATTACTACAAAGTTGCATAGCATTACCTTTACTACTTAAATTTATATACCGTCTTACATAGACCAACACATGTTTCAGTTGCAACAATTAGAAACTATTGCAATTGCAACCCTACTATAAAACTGGTGCAGTTTCTTCGGGGTCTTTACTGGATATCTTTTGATTTAGCCATTTAAAGATATGTATGTATATACAGTATATAAATATATATAGATATGTATATACAGTATGTATATATATTATATATCATGATTTATCACGAGCCACTAAACCTTTTTATTTTCTCTATCTGCTTATTTCTATGTTCCTTTCTGTTGAAGAGCGTCAGCTCGAAACGTAAAAGACTTTTGTTTTGTTTGTTTTGTAAATTCCAACTATATATATATATATATATATAAATAGATGAGTGTATTTTACCTTGTTAACAATTAACACGGATAAATGAATGAATAGTTACCAGGGCAGCAAAAATCTCACAAGTAAAGATTGCATTGTTTATACCTTTTATTCTTTTGAATAAGTATCAGTGGAATTTTTGAAACATATGTAGAAAGTAAAAATACTTGTTTAAACCTGCGTTAACTCCATTTTTTATTCATATATATATATATATATATATATATAAATATATAGTTGGAATTTACAAAACAAACAAAACAAAAGATGAAGACGGGTGTGTAAACAACAAACAGATGCATTAGTTTAACACTCGGAAAGTAAGAAAGTCTTTATATAATATATATATGTATATACAGTCTGTATATAAATATACATATATACATATACTCTTCTTTTTGACTCCTTCATTTGTTTCAGTCATTTTGACTGTGGCCATGCTGGAGTACTGTCTTTTAGTCTAAAAAATCAACCCCTTGACTTTTTCTTTGTAAGCCTGCTACTTATTCTATCAGTCTCTTTTGCTGAACCACTAAGTTAGGGATCATGCACAGGTGCTATGTAGTTGAGAAGTTAGCTTCCCAGCCATGTGGTCTTGGGTTCAGTTCCACTGGGCTGCACTTAGGGCAAGAGTTTATTTTACAACAGCCCTGAGCCAACTAAAGTCTTGTCACTGGATTTAGTAAATGGGAATTGAAAGAAAGCAGTCGTGAGTGTGTGTGTGTATATATTATATACGTGTGAGTATGTGCGTGCGTGCATATGTATATTTGTTTGTGTGTATGACATCACGTGATGTTTGCAAAGCGAGCACCATCGTAATACAAATTATGTTAATCGTTTCCAGTTTTCTGTGAAAAGCACATTCCCTTACTTGGGAAACTGGTGAAGGTTGATGTGAGGAAGTTCATCCAGCCGTAGAAAATCTGCCTCAACGAATTCCGTCTGACCCATGCAAGCAAGGAAATTGGACGTCAAAACAATGTTTTGCATGTGCACGCGACTGCACACACACACGCACATTAAATGCATTGTATTGTTTATATATGCATAATCATTATTTTAATATGCGTGCATATCTGTATTTGATGCAACAATTTTCGTTTATGCTTTAGTTTTATTTATAGCAACAACATTTATAATTGCATATAAAAACAGTAAAATAGAACTATACACGTTGACATATAAGAACATATTGTGAATTTACCGTTCATATCGACACACTGAAATATTTTGAATAGCCACGCGTGACAACTATTGTTATAATGTGTCACGTTGCGATCTATACACGCATATGCACACATATACATAACTGCACACATGCATACACACATATCTATATATATAAGCGTGTGTACATATATGTGTGTGTGTGTGTGTGTGTGTATAAACACGCGAATTGGCACGAGTATATTGACAGCAGGCGAGAAAGATCAAAGACAGTAAAAAAAGTCAATGAAAAAAAAAGTAAAACTTAGAAATTAAATAAAGAGTATTTAACAGTCAGGAATGAGATTTATAAAGAATATAAGGAAACTGAGATAAGCTGAGATGTAAAAGAAAAACGAATAATTGGTAACGGGAGAGGAGAAAGACAATTGAAAAATAAAAGGTAAAAACAAAACAAAAAAAAGAAATCGAAAGTAGGAAATATAATCAAAGAATGAGTAAAAGAGAAAAGAAAGGAAATATTCAACGAAATACTTTTCAACATTATTAATTAATTTACCTGGTTTCGTCCTGATGTCCAGATTCTCCCCAAATTAAATCCCTGAAGCGATATCGAGGAGGAAGAGGTGGTACTTGGAAATCCGCCTGAGATACCATTCTGGTTTCTCGTGTTTTCTAAACAACGGCCTTTTTTGTGTTTTTCTACCTTGATTGGGTTTGATATTTTGATATATATTTTTTGTAATTATTCTTAAAAGATGACAATAACTTATGAATATAGGAAGATCGCGGGGAGAAAAAATATATAAAAATAGAAATAAATTAAGTTAAAGAACCTTATTTGATTTTGGTTATTCTTTCCTTGACTTATTTGGAAATACAACCTTTCTTTATCAAGTGAAACCATAATTATAAACGCAGTACACACTTGTTTTGATCACCATCTTCATCACTGACATACCTCTCCTTCTGGGGTTAGGGGATTCTTTTCTTTTTTTTTTTAATCCTTAATAAAAATGATTTGCAAATTATTTAATATACTCCTCTTCTGCTGAAGAAGAAGAAAAAAAACATATATATAATATATGTTTCAATCAATGAAAGTAGTTTATAATGCAATTTTAGTTTGAAATATTTAAGCAAGAGTGGGGAAGAAGAAAAAAAAACCAGAAATAATAACAGTAACTAAAAGGTGTTGATATCTATATTAATCGTAAAACCACTGGGTTGGTTGTTGCGCTGTTCGTGTGATATATCTAATGCGGTAATGTCAATTTGTGAAAAGCCGACTGCAGACGACTTTCTCGCCCGACAAATAGTAGCCTCGTCTTCACTGCCACGCGTGTAGCAGCTGTAGCATGACAGCAATATAGTTTTTGGCTTTACATAACTACCGTTGCTTATAATTGACATAAACTATGGAAGCCTTATATCACAAACACTCTAACATACAACTTGTATTCTGTTATTGTGGTTGTTGTTGTTGTTATTATTATTATTATTATTATTATTATTACTACTACTACTACTACTACTACTTAGCTATAAAGTCATAAGGTCTGAGTAGACGTATGCTCGAAGGCGTTCCAACCATGACAACCCTATTGTTTTGTATATCAAGGACCACATCTTCCAAAGTTGACTTGTATCACAAACACTTTTACATACAACTCGTGTATTGTAGTTGCTGTCGCTGTTGTTACATTATTTAGCTGTGTGAGCAGACCTTATGATGGAAGGCGTTCCAGCTATGACATTCCATGTTTCTTCGGGTTTTTTGTTTTTTTTTTTTTTTTTTTTTTGCAAATCAAGGACACATCGTCCGAGGTATCCTTCATTTCGTTATCACAGTAAAGGTGTGTGTGTGTGTGTGCATGGCTTGAGGGAGATCTAGCTGCTATATCTAGCAGGTCAGCAACCGCGTAAAGGTTCCTAGTACTCCAGTCATGCCCATCCCGCCTTTTAATATATCAAGAACCACATCGTCCACAGTATTTTTCATTTCGTTACGCTGGCAAAGGTGCGTGGTTTGAGATAGATCTAACTGCTATATCTTGCAGGTCGCGCATCCGCCGAAACGCCCCTACTGTTCAAGCCATAACTATCCCCAATTTTTGTATATCAAGGACCACATCGTCTTAAGTATCCTTCATTTCGTTAAGATAGTAAAGGTGTGTGTGTCTTGAGAGAGGTCTAACCGCTATACCTAGCAGGTCGCACAACCGCGTTCCAGCCATGACTATCCCCCTTTCTTGTTTATCAAGGACCACAATGTCTAATGTATCCTTCATTTTGTTAAGATAGTAAAAGTGTGTGGTTTGAAACTGATCTTCTTTCTATTTCTAGCAAGTCGTGCAACCACGTAGAGACTCCCACCATTCCGGCCATGATGACCCCCCCCCCACACACACACACATTTTTATATCAAGGACCACATCGTTTAATGCATCTTTCGTTTTCCTAAGATGGTAAAGTGTGGTTTGATGGAGATTTAACTGCTATTTCTAGCAAGTCGCTCAACCGCATTCCAGCCATAACTGTCCCATCAGAATTTCGTTTCTGTTACGATGATTAAGGTATGGTTTGACAGAGATTTACTTGCTATTTCTAGCATGATGTGCAACCAGGTAGAAGCTCCTACCGATTCTGCTAATCAATCACCTTTCGTGCTGTCATGTCCATTCAATACACTAACAAATAAAAAATAAAAAAATTTCCAACGCTTCCCATTTATTATATCTGGCAATGAAACAGATCAGAATTAAAACGAATGGTAATGCTGATGATGATATAAACTGTACAGAGGTGATTGCCATGGTAGAGGAGTGCTGCACTCGATTGAATGAACAGTTAGGGTTTATTCTAGTCACAATACAATACATAAATGATAACTATTCAGCTGCCGTTTAGTACGGACATAAACTTAACATTTGTTATTTTTATGAAGTACCAGCAAGCCAAATTACCTGTGCATTCAGCAACTTTTTCTAGCATGCTCATTATATATATATATATATATATATATATATATATAAAGAGAGAGAGAGAGATAAGGAAATAAAGAGAGAGAGAGAGAGATAAGGAAATAAAGAGAGAGAGAGAGATTTCATTTCTATCTCTTCATTCCAGTGAGATATTAACTTTCATGTAGAACAGTTTTACAGGCACGCACGCGCACACGCTGGAAATATTATTCAAGAAGCGCAGCTTCGTGTTAAGAAGTTAGGCTCCCAACCACATGGTTCTGGGTTCAGTACCACTACGGGACATCTTGAGGAAATGTCTTCTATTCTATGGCCTGGGGCCGACCAAAGCCTTGGGAGTGGATTTTGTAAAGAAGACGGAAACTGGAAGAAGTTCATCCTGTGTGTGTATGTATGTGTATATATATATATATATATATATAATATATATATATATATATATATATCTGTGTGTGTGTGTGTGTATATACACAAACATACAAAGTTAAGTGTGTGTGCGCGCCTTTGTGTTTGTTCACCACCACTTGACAACCGGTATTAGTTCGTTTACATCCATGTAGCTTAGTTCGCCCCCCCCCCCAAAAAAAAAAGAAGTACCTGGCTTTAAAAAATAAATAATGGGGAAGATTCGTTCAACAAAAACTCTTCAGTAAAGTGCCCTAGAATGTCCGCAATCCAATTGCTGAAACAAGTAAAAGGTAAAAAGAAAAAAGAGATTATGTAAAGACATGTGCCTGTACTTTCTATTTATTATTACTTTACCCCTGTAGGATGCTACTAGAAATATATTATGGGAGAGTGGAGCAAGCGGCGATAAGGAATGGTTATTTATAAAGAACTTTTCTGTTGATCTGACACACATTGAATTGTGTTACGTAGAAAATAAATGAATTTCTTTTTTATTTGAGAACAGAAAACAATTGTTTCATATGAACATATATACTACTGTTGATTGATGAGGCGGCAAGCTGGTAGAATCGTTATCACGCCAGATAAATTGCCATTTCTTTCGGATTTTTAGGTTTTGAATTCAAATGCTGCTGAGATCGACTTTGTCTTTCATCCTTTCAGGGTCGATAAAAAGAATACCAGTTGAGCACTAGGGTCGATGTAATCGACTTCCTCCAACTCCGCTCAACATTGATGGCCTTGTGCCAAAATGATAAAGAATTACTGTTCATGTTTAACTTCAGGTTAATTTTGAACAAACATGACAAAAGCCATTCCTGTCTGTTTGAGATTCTGTAGGAATTCATTATTTAATGTGATTCTTCCTTTATTTAAGACAGTAGTGTGTGACGAGGGAGATTTGGCGCTGCTACTACTAGCAGGTCAAGCAACTATGTAGAGGTGACCTCATATTTGGTAAAATAAGAAGTAAAGTCGGTCTTAACAGGGTACTTAACCAGTTACTATCACTGGCAAATCGCCAAAGACTTAGATATATACATTTCTGACACACTCCGATCAACTAAATCTTGTTAAGAGAGCGAACAAAATAACTGATCGATCTGCTAGAAGTGGCAGGCAAATCCATTTCAAACAACACCCTACAATCTTAAAGTATGATGGCTACATTGGATAGTTTTAGGTATACTTTGCCTGATTCAACAGACGTTTTAGCCATGGATGAAACACTTTTGATCATAGGTCTGCATGAATAGGGCTAACTTGAAGCTAGACCACAATAGCAACGCAAAACTTCCAAACCTTTCCTATTTGTAGCTGAAAATAAAATAAAATAAAATAAAACAGGATTTTTTTCCGCCATAATTCAGAATGAGGTGGCGACCATTTCAACTAATTGAACACTTTATCGAAATATTGTAAAACAGTTGTTTACAAAGTTGATTAAATCTCTCTCTCCCCCTCTACTGTGCTAACTAGACAGATAATGGTTCGGGGTCATCTAATCGCACAGAAGCGCAATCCGAAACATTTCATGCACACACACACGCACGCACGCGCGCGCACGCACACACACACACACACGCACACCTAATAAACATTGTAGTAGCTCTGTCATGTAATGAAATTACTGAAATTTTCAAAAGCAGCCGTGTAGCCACAGGGAATCTCTAACATGCATCTCTAAATGATTAAAATTGGATTTTAAATAAATTGTGAAATTAAGTGTTACTGTTTCTAATTTGGTAAACTGGTTATATTTTGTTTTTCTTCCAATTCACAAAACTGTTCCTTTTAATGATGCGAAACAGAATACTTTGATTAGGTTTATGGAGGCAATGAGGTTAGGAGAAAAAAACCACCGACGTAATATAATTTTTCTTTTTTATTCTCGTAATATTTTCTTTGAAACAGAATTTTATAAGAATGGAAAAGATGATGTCTTACAGCATTCATGACTTTCACTACCATACAGTATCCAATCTGAGGATCAAACTTGAGTCGCTATGGTCACTGAGGTGTTATTCCTATGTGATAAGGCTAAAAATTAAGGTCTAACTGAGGACAATTAATTTATTGATGGTTCTTATTTTAAGGCAAAATAATCTCGAACATGTTTTAGATGTAGGGAAAGAGTGAAAATTTATAAACACACCATTTATGTCTCTGAGATCTAGAAATGCCAGCAAAAAAAATCTCCCTCAAAAATAACAAATTGAATAACGTAGTTATAAACAAAACAGGTATGAATGCTCTTGATCATATGAATATTTAATCAGAGCTGACCCGGTGTTCGACAGCCACAAACAACAGGTAATCAATCGTTTTCCCCATTCTCATAAATATGAGAATTATGTCCATCTTTTATCTTTTTCTCTCATTAGACTGTGTCCTCGATGGGGCATCGCCTTACAAGAATTTTAGTCTAACGAAATGACTCCACTACTTATTTTTTTAAACCCTTCTATTTATTCTAACAATCTCTTGCTGAATCATTAACTCACGAGGACTTAAACAGCAAATAAAGGTTGTCGAGTAGTAGGGAGGAGGACAAACACATGTACGGAGACATATATATGTATACGACGGGCTTCTTTCACTTTCTGCCTACCAAATCCATTCACAAAGTTTTGGTTGATCTGAGGTTAAATAGTGTTAGACAGTGTAGTTGCCACACAGCCAATATATTAATTCTTCCACCGCCTATTTCCTAAGTGTTTTCTTTCTTTAAACAAATTTTAATCTTTATAGCTTCTCAAAAAGTTAAAGCGATCATACCATAAAACTAGCGCAGAGGTTGTAACATAACCCTTTGCCTATCCGAAACATTTTTCTACGTTTGTCCTAAACGTCTATGTTTGTTTTCAGGCTTTCAGCTAGCCCCTATTTCATAGGTTCTGAGTAATAAAGCTTTCTTTTTATAAGTCCTAAGTTATTCTGGAATTTGAAAAAAAAAATGAGAATACCTATCATATATGATGCCTGCATAGCAGAGAACTATATCCTATTACATGTGATACAGAGGACAGGCTACGAATAACTTCTTGATCTGATTATAATCACGGCGATTCATTTCCGTAGCTAATATTTTTTTTAAAAGGGTAAGAACGAACGTCATAACTTCTCATTTACACTCCTCTAAAAGAAAGTTCTTTTGTGCTTATGTAACAAAACCATTAATGAGCAGAGATACGTGCTCACATCCAACTGCACACACCTTCAAACTTCATAGCTAACAATAAATTCTCACATTTATATTTTTGTTACAACTGCTTTGAACAAGGTTAACTTATTTGTCATGCATTCAAGTAGTTACCAGATATTCTGCTGTACACTCCCCCAGATCATTGAGAGGAGGAATTCTGGCATTTAAGAAAGCAAGTATCTTCTGGATTTGTGCCAACAAGATGGACACGTGTTTTTTTTCTTACAAGATCTCTCTCTATATATATTATTAGAGTGTACTAAAACTGTAACATTCGAGAGAAAAAAAACATTATAAGTCGATTACATAATTAATGTATTGCATAATATACTGATAGCATGCAAATTTATTTTTGAGTCACGAAGACTTAGAAGGGAGTGTCAAGAATTTTATTTTTTAAAGCCTCAAGAACAATCATGCGTGGCATTTTTTCTCTGAAATATATAACCAAGTGATATTTAGGATTCTACGTGTTGTGGTTACCTTCAGATACGAGCAAAAATAACCTTGGATTAAGTAACGAGTCACCAATAATAAACAAGAACATGTGGTACAATATAAAATAATATAACTACAAACTACAAACAAGATATGAGGAAATAAAAACGATTCATGTGAAATTTCTGTAACTCCTCTCCCGACCCCTCGAAAAATTTATTTCAGAAAATATTCTGATATAATCGTAATCTAATCCATATAAAGCATATTTGTAGAAAGTATTTAAAAAAATAGCCATTTTTCTGAAAGTTATGAGGGAACAAAGTCGAGGGCACACGTGTGAAGGTATGCCAATAACAATGAGGCTACTTCTATGGAAAATAGATTTTCGACTTTCAAGAAATTCTGATTTGATAATCATTCATACCAGACGCAGAGAGTTACCATTTAATTGTGATGATTGCTTTCCCAGAATAATACTTCTATCCCTTTAGTTATTAAGTGTTCCCTAACTGCTATTCACTTTAATCAAGTCACAGGCAACCTATGATCCGTGGGACTTTCTGAAAGGCAGGCCTAAAGAAAAATTACCTTAAATTTTTTAGTAGTGCGGCCCGCCTGACTATGAGTCCTTTCTCTCATGCGGCCCGCTTCTTGAAAAATGATTTGTAGCTGTTCTCTGGGTAACAATGACCGTAACAAGATCTTACCAAAATTTGAATTTTCAATTGAAATAAAGAAAAAGATATATAAGACAACAATGCCACTTGAATTTTGTAACTTTTGCAAGTGCAGAAAAGTTTACTTGAAACTTTTTTTTGTATGTATGTGTGAGTCTATGACATTTTATCATATTCAGTCCTTCAGCTACTTTTCTCTTGACGATAAATAAGCTTTCTTAGCTTGTATATAAGATTCGGTTAAAAAATATAGGGAAAACACAAGAAAATGCTGAAGGTTAAAATATAGCGTAAACTTTATATTCAGATCAATAAACTTTTTACAAAAGGTATAATAAATTGTGGTGGTCTATAAAAGAGAAATGGCTAAATTTAATTATCTAACTTGGCTTTTTAGCTTCTCGTACTTTTCAAGCTGAGACGTTCAATATTAGATTTCGGTTTTATAAGCAGCTAAAGCAATCTTTTCTTTGATTTTGAAAATTAATTATTTGTGACAAGTATTACCAACGGCTAGCCTTTTGTATGGATTTAGAGTTCTTTGTAGATTCTTACGGAAGCCAACGAGCGAACTAATACGTGGGAGTTCGACCTGCAAGATACAGCAGGCAAATTTCCTTCAAATTATTGGGATGGGGCAAAATGGGTGAGAGGGGTAAAATGAGTATTCTTTTTAGTTATTGTAAGTCCTCGAGTATAATATGCATTTTCCCCAAAAATTTAATGGTTAAAATCCCTAGGGCGTACTATATACGAGGTTAAAAATGAAAATGATTTTCTAAACAGTGTCCGAGTCTATTTGTTTTCCAGCAGTTTATTCAGACGCATTTTGTGATGTCGGGCGAGAAAATACCTTAAGCTAAACCTGAAAGCAATGAAGTCATAAAAGAATCATCCATAACTTGCAGTAAGCAACATTTATTAAACGTTATTACTGTTATTTCTTTATTTTCTGCAAACGAAATATACAAAAAAGCTACACGTTTGCATTATGTTAATAATAATAATAAAGGACGTTACCGTATACATTTTTACAAACCAAGGACGTTATATAGATCTCCTTGACTCAAGTTAGAGAAGGGGTGCGTATTATACACAAGGTTTAGGTTTTTCAGAGAGTCCCCTAAAAATCCCCTGCGTATTATACTCAAGGGCGGACTATACTCGAGGATTTACGGTATTTATTTTTGTTTCGTTGAAATTATTACATTGCAAATATCACATCGTCATTTTGTACTGTTACATCATCTTTGGTAATAAAAATTAGCATAGTTGTTGTTGAAGTTGAGAGTTTGAAAAGGTGATGAGTTTCTTTCAAGAAATTTCTCCTCAAATTTGAACCAGTTGTAATTGAAGTTACTAATAAAATATCTGAATAATTTTTGTTGTTTAACAATCAAAATTCTTTTTCTGTGGGATTCCAAGTCAATTTTTCCCCACACTAATGTCTAATTTGATACCTTTCAATGTTCAAAATAAACCCAATCAATGTAAATAAACCCAATCTGTTTCTTAGTGGAGGGACATATTCATTATGCACAGAATGTTATTTATGTCAATGGAGGTAATTGATTGGTTAAAATTGCCGAAATGCAAGAAATTTTAGACATATATGTTACAACCTATAGAATTTTCTCAATAAAGCCAAGAGAAAATGATGTTTTATAAACACATCCTTAATGAGCACCTCTAGGTGTTTTATAGAGCTAGATCTTCTGTTCTATGTCACTTGACAGTAGACTCTCATCCCAGAGAAGTTTAGTAAAAGTGCCATCAGCAAAGTTCTTGACTGTGTCTAGCATGCGAATCACTTGTCAAAAATGCATGCCATTAGGCTGCATTCATCTTTCATCACTTGGATACATAGCTTCTTGTCAGATTACACTATTATTGCCTGTGTTGGTGGAGTGCTGACTTTACTCTCTGGGGTTTCCCCAATATCGGTTCTATACCTTCACTCTTTCTCCTATATAACCTGCTATCACTTTCAACACTGCCCACTCTTATTCAGATGATATCACTCTTCATTTTTCCTTAACTTTTGTGTTTAACCATCATCCACATGCACTAAATATTCACTGATTCTATGAAAAGAGACCTCAAATATATCCCTCATTGGGGTTATATCTCCTTTGACAGCAAACTAACACAGACATTGTATGCATCGGGAAAAACATCATCACAACACAAACCCACTTTAATGCGAACAGCATGCAACTGGAGCCTTTACAATCTCTCCAAATGCTAGGCCTCATAAACACTGGGAAATTGTTAAAGGGGACAATCACCTTTAACATATTGAAGACTGAAGACTACATCTCATAGACTGGCCCATCTCTTCAGAGCAAGAAAATAATTCAGCCCCAAACAACTACTGATTCTTTTCAAGTCTCATCTTTTGATAATGATATTTTCTAAAACATGTGATCTATATATATGTATATATATATATATATATATATATATATATATATATATATGTGTGTGTGTGTATATATATATATATATATATATATAACTTAGAGAAAAACCTCTATTAAACAATTCAATAATGAAAGATGTTATTCACACCATATAGAAAACATACACTATAAAAACCTTATTCTAAAAATCAAAAAAGTACAAAAACAATAAATAGTAAATCGTAGTAAAAAGACTACTATTTTACTAAATCGTTTTGTGGCCATATTTTCAAATAGATAAAGATAATAAAATCAATTCGATTTAAAATTAAATCAATCTAAAATTAATTCTATTTAAAAATATAGTCACTCATCAGGTCTAAAATAATAATAAAAAAACAATAATAGAATATATGTACTTATGTTAACTTATACTAATTATCAAATAAATATAGAAAAATACCAGTATTAACTATAAATAATTGAAAAACATTTAACAATATTTCTTAAAATAAAAACATAACTTATCTTATCGAAGGATTCTGTTAACTAAAAATTTAAACTTAATATGTAGAACTTAGCATTTATAAGAAATATATCGCGTGAAAATATGGCGTAAGTAGAATTTATAGAATGAATAGATAAAAATATGTATTTAAGCTATTAAAATTATAAATGTATTTTTGATGTGAGAATAAGAAAAAAAATTAACTTTAATATACCATTTACTGGAAAAATTGAAAAGTCTAAATAATTTAAAAACTAAAATACGTAAAATATATAATATAATAAACATAAATTAAGCTAAATTTCTATAATTTAATCTATTTTCAATAATTTATTTATTTATTTTATAAACATCTAAGTTTCATCTTATTCTAATTATGTAATATACACTATATAATCTCGTGCTAATTTATACACATTTTACTACCACAAATTATAACTACAACAATTATTAACATAAAACAGGGTTTAGAGATTGTAAAGGCTCCAGTTGCATACTGCTCACATTAAAGTGGTGGTTTGGTGTGATGATGTTTTTCCAGATGCATACAATGTGTTAGTTTGCTGTCAAAGGAGATATAACCCCAATGAGGGATATAATAATAATATTAAATTCTTTAATAATTCTAAATATAATTATAATATAAAAGGTTATAATATAAATGATTCCTTTATTTTTATAAATAATAAACCTAATAATTATGATAAGTTTTATTTAGATAATTATGGTATTAATAACATGTATTATAATACAAAACAAGAATATAATAATAGACTAAAAAATAAGATTAAATTTAATTCATTTAATGATAATAATAAATCTAATAATATAAAAAATAAATATAATAATATTAATAATTAGAACAAACATTATTAAAGAGATTTTAAATATAATTGAAATATTCATTAGAAATAAAAAAAAATATAACATTTTTTTCTAGTAATAATTTTGGAGTTGGTTATTCTACTACTAATAATGTTGGTAACATTATTTCTTCTTTTAATAAATTTAAGCTGAATAAGTTTTACAAAAACAAATCAAATAATTATTCCAATAATAATAATAAAGACCAGAATATAATTAATTGTACATGTAGAAATAAAAATAAATGTAATTTCAATGATGTAGTATATAAATGTATAGTGACTTTGATTGATGACAAAACCTAGAATCAAAGGGCCTTAAAGTAAACCTAGCAAAGACCAAAGTTGTTGTTAGTAAGAAAAAGGATAAAACTCCCTTTCTGTCAGGTAAATGGCTCTATGAAAAAAATGGGTTGGAAGAAAGTCCATTCACTGCACCCTGTGTAAACTATGGACACATAAGAGGTGCAGTGGAATCACAGGTAGATTAACAGATAAAGTAGTCTTTGTATGTGACAGATGTGCAGGAACAATTAGGACTAAGAGCACACATGACCTAAATTCTCTCAAATGCCTAGGAGACTCTCTTGAGGTTGTAAATAGTTTATGTTACCTAGGTGACCAAATTAGCAATGGTGGAGGATGCTCTACAAGTATTGTTCCTAGAATAAGAATTGGGTGGAGGAAATTCAGAGAGCTATTACCTCTGATGGCAACAAAAGGACTCTCTCGCTCAGAGTGAAAGGTAGACTATATGATGCTTGTGTGTGAACTGCTATAATCCATGGTAGTGAGACATGGGCTCTGAATGCAGAAGACATGTGTTGACTGGAGAGAAATGAAGCTAGTATGCTCTGTTGGATGTGAAACATCAGTGGGTATGTATGACAAAGTGCAAATATATTGAGAGAAAAGTTGGGCATAAGAGGAATCAAATGTAGCATGCAAGAGAGAAGATTACGTTGGTTTGGACATGTGATGTGTATGAATGAGGACAGCTGCATAAAGAAGTGCCACTCACTGAAAGTGGGTGGTACCCATGGAAGAGGGAGACTCAGGAAGATGTAGGATGAAGTGGTAAGGACTGATCTCAGGATGTTGGGCCTAATGGAGGAAATGACAATGGACTGAGATGTCTTCTAGAGAAGGCCTGCCCACGTCAGCAAAACTGATTTCTAAAAGCACTGGGTGTCCCACCCAACAAGAAAATTTCTCACACACTCTATCACAACAAACCAAACTACATCTCTACATCTCTTCTCTTCCTTGCATTTCTACTTCATACACTATACTTACCTCCCTCTCCCCAATCCTGTCGACTTGGCCCTGTCCCATTGTATCATTGCTCTCTGCTAGCCCTATTACCTGTGTGTTCCATGCATACACCCTGCCTCACTGTATCATTGCTATCTGCTAGCCCCCAACCTGTGTGTTCCACCCATATTTAACAAGAAAACTTGTCACACATCCTATCCCAACAAACCAATCTACATCTCTTCTCTTCCTCACATTTTCTCCTTCAGTCTCTATGTCTACCTCTCACTCCCCAATCCTGTCCTTACAGGATGAAAGGCAAAGTTGACCTCGGCGGAATTTGAACTCAGAACATAAAGACAGATGAAATACCACTAAGCATTTTGCCCAACATGCTGATGTTTCTGCCAGCTCACCGACTTAAATAGGAAAATAAATATTAAGAAATAAAAAAATAAAAAATTGTAACAAAATGAAGTATAAGTAATTTATATTTTATTTAAATGCTAAAAGTATTTCTGGATCACCTTGTATATTCAAGATGTCAATAAAAATGAACAGGTTCAAAAACAGTTCACACATTGAATATTTAGGTTGTGTAATTTCTCATAGCCTAAACATTTGATTCACTCAAATTGCAGCCTCTTGAATTGATTTAGTTTTCATGCATAAAATGATGAACAACATGCTGTCACCTTTTCCTCTAACTTTTTCACTATTTCTGTAGACCAAATCAATGTACCAATCACCTCTTCCATTGATTTGTAACAAGAATTAACAAAATACAGCACTTTTTTTCTGGTTATATTCCTATCTTTAACTCACTTCAAGTCTTGAAACTCATTCTATTTCTGACCTTAAGAAAAGACTGACATTTTTTTTTTTTTATCTGTTCTTGTTCCTCAAAGTTGCATTGTTGTTCCCTGCCGAAATACAATCTAAGTTGAAAAATTAGGACATCTTAATTTTTAAATTATACAGAATAAGTAAGACAGATATTGTATTTCTCCTTCATTCTTATTTTCTATATTATATATCATTTACCTTTCTTTTATTTCAATCATTGGACTGTGGCCAAGTTGAGGTAATTGCATTCAAAGGTTTAGCTGAACAAATCAACCCATGTACCTTTTTATTAAGTCTTGTAATTATTCTGTCAGTCTCTTTTGCCAGACCTCTAAATTACAAGGATATGAACAAACACACACACATTTATATATATATATATATATATATATATATATATATATTTCACCAAAAATTTAGATTCAGATGAATATTGTACTTAAGTTAAGGCACCAGAATTTAGTACGGTATTATCCATACAATTTCAAAGTAAGGTGAATGAAATCAAAATAAGCAACAAGGATATCCAAAAGTAATGCAGTACGATCATTTCATGCAAGTCCATTTAATTGAACAATGCAATAATTACATCAATTTAAAATGCAGAGCAATCTTCA
This sequence comes from Octopus sinensis, assembly GCF_006345805.1. Taxonomy (NCBI): domain Eukaryota; kingdom Metazoa; phylum Mollusca; class Cephalopoda; order Octopoda; family Octopodidae; genus Octopus; species Octopus sinensis. Next base: position 61,087,793 of record NC_042997.1, read on the forward strand.
GCTGCACAAAGACATAGAATTTAATTAAATTAGTTTAGAAGAGTAACTACTAAACTGGAGTGAGACAGCATGTTCTTTGTCTATCTCCTTAACTTCTTGGAGATTTTAGGTATAATTATACTAATGTGTCCATCTGTTCTAATTTAATTAAATTCTATGTCTTTGTGCAGCTGAAGATTGCTCTGCATCTTAAATTGATGTAATGATTGCATTGTTCAATTAAATGGAGTTGCATGAAACAATCGTACTGCATTAACTCTGAATATCCTTGTTGCTTATTTTGAAATATATATATATTTCACTTTAGGTATAGCAAGACTAATAACCTAATGTAGAACTCAATATACATATGGTTCAGAATGAAGCTTTAGTCAAGTACAGAGCGGTAATAAGAAAATAAAATGACAAAAGAACCAATGATTATCTTATGAACTTCATTAGCCTACACCTGTTTCTGCTATAAGCACTCAACTATGAATCCATTAAAACTTATAGCAGAACAGCTGTAAGCTAACCAAGTTCATCAGATAATCGTTTATTGTTTTGTTATCTTATCTTCTTACACACACACACACACATGCATGCACACACAGAGAGAAATAAAATAGAGGTTGAAAATGCACTGAGAATAGTTTAAAATTCTTTATTATATTTAAAGATTTTTTGTATACATATGAAAAATCTTTAAATATAATAAAAAAATTTAACTATTCTCAGTGCATTTTCAACTTCTATTTCTTCTATATTTCTTCCCATGTGGAATAACTTTGTTTATATATATATATGGAGGCGCAATGGCCCAGTGGTTAGGGCAGAAGACTCGCAGTCGTAGGATCGCGGTTTTGATTCCCAGACCGGGCGTTGTGAGTGTTTATTGAGCTAAAACAATGCGAAGCGCATTGTGACCAGCGATGTGTAGCAACATCTGATAGCCTGGTCGGTCACGTGATCACATGATATATATATATATATATATATATATATATATATATATGACTGGCTTCAACAAGGTTTCCACCTACCAAATTCACCCACAAGTGATTGGTTGGGCTAGGGCTATAGCAAAAGACACATGCCCAGGAAACCACAATGGGACTGAACTCAAAGCCATATTCCTGCAAAATGAGCTTCTTAACCAACATCTGTACCTGTACAAACAAGCAGGTTTAAAAATTCTTTTTTGTGTATTAATTTACATTTATTGCATATAATGTACAACTGGATGCATTTTATTTATTTATTTATTGTACTAGTATTCATGTTAGTTTCCAATATACTTTCTCTTCTTTTTCTTTGGTTCATATATAATAATGTACTGGGGAAAATATTGGCTTTTCATACTTTTCTGAAAATTGCTTGTTAATTTCCATATGTGCTTTTTAGAAATGATTAAAATTTACTTGTATTCACAAAACGTTTTCATCTGTGGGGCTTTTTTTAGGTGTGGGGGAAGTGGTTTTGTTAAGAACAGCATTATGTTAGAGACTTAATGCAATAAGGCAGATTCAAGAAGCTGATTTAGTAAAAAAAGTAAAGGAATATGTGTACGTGCATGCATGTGTTTGTGTGTGTGTGTGTAGGAGAGAGACAGCATATGAACAGAAGATGCCTTGAAATTTTCCCGCAAAAACAAACAAGCAAAAATAAAAAGCAAAATTAAAACAAGTTTTTAAGCTATTCAAATTGTTGTTGTAGATGTATATATTCATGGAATACAAACATTCTTTGAATATGATGTTTTGTCAGGTATATAACATTAAAAAAGTTTGTAGAGTTAATGTGTACAAATTTCTTTCCAATAGTCTACTAATTTCTTTTCTACTATTTGAGATTAATATAATTTCATTTCGTAATTTTTCAAAATACTTTTTTAGTTTTTTTTCAATGCTATGAATTTCACTTAGATATCCTCACATACTTATTTCTTTAGAAAAGTTTGTTTCATCTCTATGCAATATTTTTAAAATTTAAAAAAAAAATATTTATTCAAGATATAAATTATATTCAGTACTCACCGGAAAAGGGTAAAGGGAAGACAGAGAGTGGCAATAAGTCAAGTAAACAAAGGTAGCAATGAAAGCCAAAATGCACCCAGAGTAGACAGAATAAAACACAAAGACGAAAGCGAAGCATATAAGATCCATAAAGAGGATAAGGGTGCATAGACATGTCAGAAGTAATGTTGGTGAGTATTTCAAGAAGCATGGAATTTTTGAAGGATGCAGTGTCCTAACGGATAACAACCAACACAGATCATTTATTCCATTCTTCTATTATTCTGAGCATGATATAAAAACATTTGGTAAATGAAGAAACTTTAGTGTCCAGAGAAGCAAGATATTCAACATATGGTAACTGATAGAGGGAATTTGTTTAATTTCTATTTCTTTGAAAGTTTCTTTTTCAAATTTCAATTTGGCTTCTTTTATGGTTTCAGTTTTATGAACAAATAACTATTTGATAAATAACTGAGTTTGAGAAGTATATTTTGCATGAGTTGTGTAGAATAACAGAATGTTCAAGGCCTAAACCTTTATTCAAGAATGAGGAAAACTGGAAAAAGATTTGTTGCTGTTCATCCCTCAAATCTGCTTTGATTGAGCAAACTAATGACCAAATGTATTCTTGTAATGATTAACCTATTTATTTTTTTGGTTTTTATTTTTGTTTTATTTTTTCCAGGTTAGTATATCAAGAACTGTATCATTGTCCTATTGTTCATAAGATAAGATATGGAAATTCTGCTGCTATTTCTACCAGATCTAACATAGAAGCTTCATTGTTGACTCAAAAATAAAAATGAAAAATAAGTGGTGTTGCTATTTGGGTTGCAGTAAGTAAAATTTACCTTTTATTTATGTTTTGTCTCTAAGTCATCACATTCGATTTTACACTCACAACAATGGAAATTATCAAGCCTCTTACTAACCAATTATTACCACTGTACACCATCACCAGTTTCCTTGGAATTTGATATTTTAAGCTATCTATTTCATCGGTTTATTGACAATTTTGATTCAGTTCCTCATTCCACTTTTTATGTGTATCATATGCACAAGTGTTGCATTTTGCTTTTCTTTATCCAAAGAATGTCATCCCCACATGAATTACTTCCCTTCCCATTCTTTTCTCAAAGATGTTCCAGATAATCATTGATTTCATGGGTTGATATGTACAGCAAACGTCAAGGGTACAGCTCTTGCCCCACACCAAACCACTAAAAATTAAAAGAAAAAAGAAAAACCTTGAGAAAACTACCCTAGAGTTTTATGTGAAATTAAAGTTACAAATCACCAACCTGAGTTTTAATGCTATTGCTATCATTTTTGTACCTTTATTCCTTTCAGATCAATAAGACAAACACCAGCATAATATTCATGTTAAATTGATCAAATATTTTTGTTTCAATTAAAAGAACAAAAGCATAAATGCACAGGCATTGCTGTGTGGTTAAGAAGCTTGCTTCCCAACCATGTGGCCTTGGGTTCAATCCCACTGTGTAACAGCTTGGGCAAGTGTTTTCTGCTATAGCCACAGGCCAACCAAAGCCTTGTAAGTGAATTTTACAAACAGAAACTGAAAGATGCCCATTGTCTATGTGTGTGTGTGTGTGTGTGTGTGTGTATGTGTCTGTGTGTATAAGTATACACACACATATACACTCCAGAAATTAACTATTCAAGTGAACTCAAGCAGAATATTCCTGAATTAATTGTAAAATGACATTAGTGATTGCAAAATGCGTTGTATTTTAGTATAATATAGAAGCCAGTAGAGTACAAAAACAAACTTGCATGCTGTTGAATAAATAAGAGTATACAAGTGAAAACAGAAAGTTAATCTGCATAAATGTTGGCAGTGGCTTGATATCTGATAAAGCTCAGTTTCTCTGTATTTGTTATTACATTTTGTTTATGAGGAATTACATGATTCTGTAATACTATATAACTCTTTAAATTTGATAGGTTTGGTGTTATTCTATGATAATAATATCATCATTATTACAGCAACAATTTTAATGTTATGATAATGTATCAATATTTAATTTCAACCCTTTGCATTCAGTGTTTATATTGATCTGAAACTGATTTCACCTTTTGTCCCTCTGGGTTTGATAAAATGAATTCCATGTATTTCCTATTAATACAAATGATTTAGAGCCCTTCCTGCAAATATTTGACCTTCTGCCAAGGTAAAAAGAAAACCTTATTACTCATTGTCATTATCATTTCACCTCCACCACCACCATCATCACCACCACCATCTTTGAAATCATGAAAGGCAACATCTGATAGAAACAGAGGGTATTTAATTTCAGCTCTCAACATTCTGTGCTCAAATCTCTAGAGGGTCAAGTATTGCCATTTATCTGCTTGGGGGTTAATAAAAATTAGTGCTAGTATGATACTGTAGTTGATTAATTAAATATAGTTATTCCATACAAGAAATTGGCTCTGTGCCTTGACAGCATAAATAATTATTACAAATGCCATTGCTATAAGTATCATCCTCATCATTGAGTTTATTATTGTTTTGCATTATCATTATAGTGGTTGTAGTGACCCTTATGAGTCAAGCAAGCTTCTGCAGAGCTGACACTGCCACACAGTTTTCCTCAAGCAGGGTTTAAATGGTACTGCTTCCTTCTTCCTTCTGAAAAAAAGATTCAGACTTTGCATCTATTAGAAGATTAAAGTGATGGTGAAGGGTTATTAGCTAATCAGCATAATGTCAGAAAGATGTTTTGCAGGACTTTAACTTGTATACTATTCTGTTCCAGAGAATGAGTACCATCTGATCTTCCAATACCATCAGCTTACACAAAGATCCAGGTCTATCAGCGCATGGTTCTACCAACATTTTTCTTTGCTAGTGAGACACAGATGAGCACCATGAAAAAAAACAGAAAGCTAGATGTTTTCCATCAAAGATGCTTAAGAGAGATTTGGGGAACATAGTAGCAAGACCAGTAACCAGTGGAGATGTTCTTAAGAGACCCAACACAAGACCACTTAGTGAAGTCAACATGGAACTCAGACTGAAACTAGCAGATCATATACTTCGGTTGCCAGAACAATATCATTCTAAAGCATCTTTCAAATGAACATTAATAAAGAGAAAAAGAAAGAGAAGTAGATTGAAAGCTACATGGCACAGAACATTCACTACCAACATGAGAGAAGCCAATATCACATGGGTGGATGTAGAGAAGACTTCAGCCAACAAGAGCCAGTGGCATTAGCTTGCTGTCCAGTATGTTGAGGAACTGATAACTGATACTCATATTATTCTGATTTCAGATCCATACATGATCAATTCTGCTTTGCATCAGCTGGGACTTGATTAAATAAATACCAGTGAGATACCAGAGATTAATACTCTTCCTTACTTAAAAAAAAAAAAAATTAAATTACTAAAAACTAGTGAACTAGTCAAAAGAAATTGTTTAAAACACAAAGTCTACAAAATGCTTTTTTCCTGTTTGTTAAAATATGGAGAGGTAGGATGGCTTGTTGGACAAAGAATTAAACTAATTTGCCATGGACTATGCATTGAAATTTTACTGTAGTTATTTGCTGTTTTTTTTTTTTTAGGGTAAAACATTTTATTATACAGTTAATTTGTCTGTTGAGAACAGCTGGTAGTTCACCTGAGAGCATTAGCTACAAAGAATGAGGTAAATAGAAAGCTATTTCCTGTTACTAATAGCTATCAAATCTTTGAATTGTACCCTACAATTTTTGATAAAGAAAAAAAGAGGACATATTGGATAAAAAAAAGTCAGGATGTACTATGCCATGTAGGAAAAAATATTACTGAGCTGGAAGGTGCTTTGTCATAGATCTGCTCAATCAAAGCCAACTTAAGGTTTATCTATGAGAAATAAATTTGCCACTCGCCTAAAAACCAAAAACTGGGATGAAACTCTGGCCCGTAAAATTTCCTTGAAACATAAGACTTTATTAAATTATAGCAGCACGTTTCAAACAGATCAGCTGTAATCTGTATTTGTGTTGACATATGAGTGCAAAGATGACTGTGTGTTTTAGGAGTCCACTTTGTAACTGTGTGATTCTGGGTTTGATCCTACAGTATGGCATCTTGGGCAAGTATCTTCAATTATAGTTTCAGTTAATCAATATCTTGTCAGTAGAATCTAGTAGACAGAAAACTATAAGGAAGTTCATTGTACCATACATGCATGCATCCATCCACACATACATGTCTGCATACATCTATACATATATGCATGCACATACACATTAAATGTATGTGTGTTTCTAAAAAGTTGATTCTCTTCAAATGAAGTTCTTTGCACTGAGTTACAAATGCTCCTTGAAATTAGTAATTACATTAACCCTTTCCTTACCAACCCAGCTGAAACCAGCTCTATCTAAGTACAAATGTCTTGTTTTCATAAGTTTTGAATTAAAATCTTCCATCAAACCTTAGTCACAATTTATGTTCCTAGTTGAATGATAACAAAGTTATTTTACTAAATTCTTTTTTATATCTAAAGTAATTGAAAGAAACACAGAGTATCTCAAATAAATACAGTAATGAAAGGGTTAAGGTACTGCTCATGTATCTAAGACTGCACTCCTGCAATACATACACTCACACACATACACTGATTCTGGGTCACATCCCACCTCACAGAAAGTCATCTGGCTATCTTTTTTTATCACTCAGTCAGGAGAGAAGAGCAGTACCCAAGGCCTTTTGCAGGGCTCCTTAGACTAGTAAGAGCAGGGAGGAAGGCGTCCTAAAACCAGAGAATTTGCTCAAAGATATCCTCAAACTTCAGACCTGAATCTTGCCATGTACTCCCTTGCTGTATACTCCCTTGGCATGTACTCTTTTTTGTATACTCCCGTGTCTGATGATGTTAGAAATCCAATGAACCAGTGATTAGCCACTCATTTGGAAACCTGTAACTTACAATGTTATCTTTCATATAATCATCATCATCATCATAAATAAAAAGCAAATATCCCAAGAGTTAGAGTGAACATTGCAAATTTCCATTGCTTTCATGATTAGTAACAGAATCAGACAATGAGGTAAACTAGTTCTCATAGTATTAATTAACTTCTCAATGATCCTGAATTAGTGAGTTGGTTTGTTTTTTTTATCTTTAAATGAAGGTGTATATTTGACTGTTCAACAATATAATATGACTGATTTTATTTATTTTGTAAACCACTCCACAAAGGAAACATGCTAAATCAACCATGATGGGATACAATCTTTGATGCTTTGATGTTATCAAGTCATTCACTCCACCACTGGGCCATTGTTTAATATGAAAGTGAAATAAATGTTTAACTTGCTTACTGGACATCAAATGATCTATTAAGAAAATTATATGAGTATAGAAATGTTTTGTTTTGCATTGTTGTAGCTTTTTTTCTTCTTTTTTTTGTGCTTTTTTGCAATAAACAGAGCAGTGTTAATACTAACAAAATTACATGTAATAACAGCTATACAAGTATATGCATGTCTTTGATCATTCAATAAAGCAGCCAAAAATGGATTTGATAGAATCATTCTCAAAACTTTCCATAAGTGAGAACTGAAGATATTGATTGGATAATCTTAATATAGATTTGTGTGATATCTAGAAATATAGATATTCCATAATGAACAAGTCTCTGACATTCAATACGCAACCTGATTAAATACACTGGCAATTGTTTGACTGACAACAAAGGTATGTGGAGCTCATGCGAATTAGATTTATAGAATTATTAATGTTAGTGCTTTTATGAGATCTGAGACAAATGAAAATCTATCATTGGTCACAATAATAACAATGATAGGGGCACTGGTAAATTATGATGATGATGAGATGATGGCGACAACAATGGCAGTGGTGATGACGATGACAACGACAGCAGAGTGTGTGAGGTAGGTGGTGATAGTGAGGATGTACATGATCCTAATGAATAACTATTATAAATGACTTCAGAAACATTTCAGTTTTAAAGACTTTAATGTTTTTGTGTTGTAAATATGTTATCCCTGTGTCATTCTGTTTAGAGAACACTGCTTTAACTGATAATATTCACAATATTCAATAGTGCGCTTAGCATATTAACTTATGTTATATCAGTTAGATATCAGCACTAATGAATGATCAATGAATTCATTATCTTGTGGTAGGAAAAGAAGAAAGTAAATGAAACCATTGCAAGTTTATGTTTTTTGTCTTTTTATTTTTTTAATATTTTGAAGAGAAGATGCCAGCAATGTCAATAGATCTTCCAAACTCTCTTAAATTCATGGAAAAAAAATATCTTAGCTTTTGATGTGCAATTTGAATTACTGCATACAGTAAGTTGCAGAAGATAAAAAAGAAATCCAGAGAACTTAGAGAGAATGGAAGTTCTTGAAATTGACAAGGATGAAAAGAATAATTAGTTATGTAAAGTATTTGGATCTGCAGACACAATAGGACAGATGAGGAGAGAAGAAATCTATGGTTCAAAGAATAACTGGTAACATTTGATAAGTTCATATGAATAGAGATAATGGTAGTGGAGACAAAGGGAGCATGGTTTTTGGTTCTGTTGTTGAACCTTGGATTAGCTCTGATTCAAGCAGACCTTGTAATTACAGGTATCTAAACCATGACCACAATGTGTTTTTCAGATTATAGTCTAAGGAACACTGCATTATGCTATTACTCATCAAGTTTTTATTTTTAAGATGGTACAGTCTGATCTGAAGGATATTTGATTGTTATTCTTAGCAGTTTTTAGGAGCTCCAGTATTAGCCTGTGATTCTTAGTTATAAAAAAAACTGATAGCATCTTTCTTTTAATATAAATATATCAGCATCAACATATCATCCTTTAATGTAAATTTTCCATGCTGGCATTAGATGGACTTCACCAGTGCTCAAGTGGTACTTACTTTATCAATCCTGAAAGGCAAAGTCAACATAACTGGTATCACAACTCAGAACATATAAAGCCAGAAGAAATGCTGCAAAGCATTTTGTCCAATGCAGTAATGATTCTGCTGGTTCATAAATACATATACATAATGTACTGTTGTATTATTAGTGGGAATGGACTCAACTCTTGATTTTTCTTATTCTTTTTTCTTATTTCACTCTTCATTTGCCTTCCTTTTGTCCTTTTTGTGTCTTCTCAAAGACCAACATCCTTTCTCACTTTTAGCAATGTCAGACAGGTTGTATAATTGAGTCTGTAAGATGGCTTGGATTTAAATACTGTGCGTATGTGTATCTGTGTGTGATATATATATATATATATATATATTTTAAAAATATAAATATATGAAAGAATGGAGCTGAACGACGAATTAACAAAATTCCTTTGTTTTCAACATATGTTTCGAAGGCTGCATATTCCTAATTGCGAAGGAATAAGGAGTACATTATGCCGCTTTCTCATCAGGAAAAGCAAGGAACTTATGTCAACATCAAAATGCACAAAAAACTTTTAGATGATTACTCACACGGAGCCCATAGCGATAATCGCTATGGGCTCCGTGTGAGCAATCATCTAAAAGTTTTTTGTGCATTTTGATGTTGACATAAGTTCCTTGCTTTTCCTGATGAGAAAGCGGCATAATGTACTCCTTATTCCTTCGCAATTAGGAATATGCAGCCTTCGAAACATATGTCGAAAACAAAGGAATTTTGTTAATTCGTCGTTCAGCTCCATTCTTTCATATATTTATATTTTTAGAATAAACATACAAATTTCCACATGAAAGCACGTAATCTATGCCCTAGGCACGTAACTTCAACCATGTTTTTTCTTATGTGAATTTGCTACCCAGGTATCGGTTAATTCAAATTATCCTTAATAAGATAATTCATTCAACTACTCAAATATATATATATATATATATATATATATACACACACACACACATGCACACACATAAAGCAATGATGTTGAAAATGCACTTGGAATCTTTAAGAAGATTTACTTACATTAATTTAGCTAGTTTCACAAATTCATGATTTTCAAAATCAGTGTCACATAGAGTGATGTGAAGTTATGCCATAACTGTTTTAACTGTGACAGAAATTTTGGCTTATATTGTGATCAGTTAATGTACATTTTGGTTTGGTTGAAAATATACATGAAATTTGGTGTGTGTGTGTGTCTATGCACATATGTGAATGTGTTTAATATATTCCAGAACAACTACATAATTTTATTCAATAGAATACAGTTGTTTAAGCTCAAAAAACAAGATAACACTGGGTATTGAGTGCTGCTGTGTATTTTTGTAGCACTGTCTGAGCTAAAAAATTTATTCAGAAAAGACCTTAAATATATATGTGTGCACACACATATATACATCCATACACCCGAATACATAGAACACATACACTAACAAACACACATACACACACATACTTACATACATACATACATACATTCATACATACATACATACATACATACACACACAAATACTCAAGTATATGTATGCAAATAAATATATATATATATATATAAATGGGCTTCATATCATTAGCATAATGAAAAATATCTTATACTTAATTCAAAGGTCTCTGAAATAAAAGTTTATGATTAAAACTGTTACGAACCAGATATAAATGGCTAGTCACACAAACATACACATATAGGCAAACATATATATAATCTTGCATTAACACACACACACACACACATACAGTCTTATATACATGCACATGTATACATACACACCCATACATACATACATACATACATTGGTTTATATATTCATTCTTAACATGTTCCCACAGACTTGGACATAAATATGCTTTTTACTTGATTTTTATTGGTTTCTGCCTTCAGAGAACCATTTCTCACTTAAAACAGTTTGTGTTGACAATGAACACACACACTTCAGTGATACAGTTGAATGTTAGTAACTCAATGTTTTGGTTCATTGTGCCTGTGAAAAGCATATTTATGTTTGAGTCTACTGGAACATCTCAAGAATGAATATACTCTTTTACTTGTTTCAGTCATTTGACTGCGGCCATGCTGGAGCACTGCTAAGTTACGGGGACGTAAACACCAACATCGGTTGTCAAGCGATGTTGGGGGGGGGGCCAAACACAGAAACACACACACATACATATACATATATATATATATATATATGTATACATATATATCACAGGCTTCTTTCAGTTTCCGTCTACCAAATCCACTCACAAGGCTTTGGTCGGCCCGAGGCTATAGTAGAAGACACTTGCCCAAGGTGCTACACAGTGGGACTGAACACAGAACCATGTGGTTGGTAAGCAAGCTACTTACCACACAACCACTCCTGCACCTGATATATATAAAAATATACATATGATATTTATATATATATAGTTTACTGTTCTTTTAAGGTAAGATCAAGAAAAAGTACCACATCCAGTGAGAGAAAAATGTCATTTAATGTACACTGTAAAAAGATATATATCATATATATAAATATATCATATATATGTATATCATTTATATGTATATATATATATAATAAATCTCAGAGCGAGTTATAAACAGTAGCTACAACACATCGTGACGTATATTTGCCATTTAAATATGGCTAATCCCTAAGGGTGGATGCTACTGTAGTTTGTAGCCCCAGGAGGACACCTCCTCCAGCTGGCTATAGACACACTTTCTGTGCCCTATCAGTATTTGCAAAGGGAAGCCACCCTTCCCGTCTTCAATGGCACAGAAAGTGTGTCTATAGCCAGCTGGAGGAGGTGTCCTCCTGGGGCTACAAACTACAGTAGCATCCACCCTTAGGGGTTAGCCATATTTAAATGGCAAATATACGTATATATATAGTTATGCGTATATATATATATATATATAGTTATGCATATATATATATATATAGTTATGCATTGTGGCTGCGTAGTAAGAAGCTTGCTTCTGGTTCCGGTTGTTAGTTGTTCTTCACTCACCACGCTGGTGTTCAGCTCCTTGAGTCCAGTAAGATTTGTTGCTTGTAGGTTTTATTTTTTTGTACTACCAAGGAATCCTTACTGGATTCTGAGCTTTTTGTCTGCCTTGCGGTGGAGATGTGAGTGTTTTCTCACATAATTGTGAGAAATTGTGTTTTCCTTGTGGATTATTGGCCAGGAGTACCTTTTCGGCCGAAAATTAATTTCTTTGCCAGGATTTGAACTCTTTTCACAGCTATCATTTATTTTGAAAAAAAAAGAACTTTTATTGAACTGTTAGTTTTATTTTTTCTTCCCTTCTGTTGTGTCTTTCCTTCTTTTTTTTGTGTCTTTCTTTATTTTACACTTTGAACTATATTTGAACTTTTTTAAAAGGCAAAGGAATTACTTGTGTGGCATTTAACGCCTCCCAAAAAATGGATGAAAGAGCTCGAAAGGAAGACGGTGGTGTTGAGGACTTATTCAAAGTCACTTGACACCATAACCATCTTCCCGAAGGCCACAATTTTGGAGGAGCTGGCAGAGTATATGCCAGCTATTAAATTCATTTCACGGGGAGTCAAGTATGCAACGGTTTGGTTGCTATTTGACTCCCCCCAAGAAGCTTGCGATTTTGCAAGTCGGCCCCTCGAGGGCAAGGAAATCATGTTCCTTCCCAGCTATTGTGGGAAGAGGTTATTGAGGGCTTGGGTCTGCGGTTTACCACCCGGAATTGAGCCCAAGTGGTTAGAGGACTCTATCCGCCGGGGTCTGGGTGGTAGCAGTACCAAGCTGCTTAATGTGAAAATCTTGCCTGCGATTGATTGGGAGGGGTCAAAAGCTGTTCTGACCCTATGGACCCAATCAGCCGAAAGTCTGGTCTTTCCAGATTTTTTGAGGATGGCCGGGTCTAGGTATCTGGTGATGCTCGAGGGATGCCCCCCCCCCCCCAAGTGTCACCTGTACCTGGAGACCGGCCACATTAAGAAAAACTGCCCCAAGGACCAAAATAGGATCCTGGAGCAGTTAATAGTGGAATCTCTCCCTGCTCCCTCAATGGAGGGAGAGAAGGAAGAGGATGACAAGGAGGTTTCCACATCCTCGAAAAAACGAAAACGAAAGGTGGGGAACAATGGTTGCCCACCGAAGGACCCGAGAGCTGCGGGAGAAAAGAAGGATCTGCTGCATGCATCACAGGAACCTCACCCTCCCACGACCCAAGGGAAAAAGAAAAGAAAGAAGAAAAATGGGACATTGCTGGCGGGTGTGCCGCTGGAGGATGAATTTGTGGTCTTCTTCTACAAAGGAGGAACCGTAGAAAATCAAATCAGGAAAATAGAAAGGAGGGGCTTCTGTCCTGCACAGAGGACCCTGAGTGGCCTTCGCAGGTGGCTGCATAGGACCTATGGGATAGTGATCTGTGCAGGATCATGAATTCCTTCCCGGAGGACTCCTACAGATTTATGTCTGTGTGGTTCGGCCTGGAACCGAGTACATGCTTCAATGAAGCAAGGAGTCTGGTCGGCCAGATAACTTAAACTTTTGGACTCAAAAAAGAGTCTACTAAATGTGAAATATGTGACTTTTTGTGTAATGTACGAGGTTTATAGTCTCATTGTGTTTTAAAAAAGAAAAAAAAAGAAAGAATTCTGAACATTGTGTTTTTTATGTAAGAGGTTTATTGCCTCATTGTGTTTTCGGGAAAAAGGAAAAAAGAACATTGTTTTAGAGAAGCGAAAGTCGGCGGGTGCTTTTCGTCTTCTCCCATCATCATCATTTTTGCATCATTATCATTCATTCCATTAATGTCCGTGTCCAGCCCGCAAAGCTTCTATCTGTGTGATGCCCTTGTGGCAAATTAAATGAAATAAAGAAGCTTGCTTCCCAACCACATGGTTCCATGTTCAGTCCTACTGCGTGGCACCTTGGGCAAGTGTCTTCTACTATAGCCTCGAGCTGACCAAAGACTTGTGAGTGGATTCGGTAGATGGAAGCTGAAAGAAGCCCGTCGAATATATACATATGTGTGTTTGTCCCCAATGTTGTTGTGTTTACAACCCTGTAACTTAGCGGTTCAGTGAAAGAGACAGAAAGAATAAGTACTAGGCTTGCAAAGAATAAGTCCTGGGGTCGATTTGCTCGACTAAAAGCGGTGCTCCAGCATGGCTGCAGTCAAATGACTGAAACAAGTAAAATAGTATATTCATTCTTGAGATGTTCCAGTAGACTCAAACATAAATATGCTTTTCACAGGCACAATGAACCAAAACATTGAGTTACTAACATTCAACTGTATCACTGAAGTGTGTGTGTTCATTGTCAACACAAACTGTTTTAAGTGAGAAATGGTTCTCTGAAGGCAGAAACCAATAAAAATCAAGTAAAAAGCATATTTATGTCCAAGTCTGTGGGAACATGTTAAGAATGAATATATAAACCATTGTATGTATGTATGTATGTAGATATGTATGTGTGTGTATGTATACATGTGCATGTATATAAGACTGTATGTGTGTGTGTTAATGCAAGATTATATATATGTTTGCCTATATGTGTATGTTTGTGAGTGGATTCGGTTGACGGAAGATGAAAAAAGCCCGTCGAATATATACATATGTGTGTTTGTTCCCAATGTTGTTGCGTTTACATCCCTGTAACTTAGCGGTTCAGTGAAAGAGACAGAAAGAATAAGTACTAGGCTTACAAAAAATAAGTCCTGGGGTTGATTTGTTCAACTAAGGTAGTGCTCCAGCATGGGTGCTGTCAAATGACTGAAATAAGTAAAAGAATATATATATATATGTAGTTATGCATATATATATATGTGTGTGTGTGTTTGTACACATGTATGTATATATGTGTGTGTGTATATATATATGTGTGTGTGTCTGTATAATTAAGTAATGTCTAAGGGTATGATTAGGTATATATATGTGCATGTATAACTATGTGATGTATGTATGTATGTATGTATATATATAATATATATATATATATATTATTTATACACACACAAACATACACACACACACACACACATATATATGTATATATATGAAGACTTTTTACATGGAAGTGCTAATATATACACATGCATACATGTACACACACACACACACGCTCACTCACACGCATATTTGTTTTTATCTTTTTATACTAGCCACAACGTATGTCCATGTAGGAAGTGCAGTGTTCTGTTAGGGAAAAAAATACCATTACAGGTGAAAGTTGTTAATTCATTTAAGTAGTTTTATATAGTTCTGTTGCTGTGAGTTATTTCGTTAAATACCTGGCAATGAATTGCAAAATAAGATGTAGCTTATATTGATCTTTTAATTTGTAACGTTCTTGCAAGCTATACTAGTAACCTAATTATTCTCATATAAATTAACAATACTAGTAGCCATTACTCAATTAACAACACTGTTATTCACTGCGACATTAGCAGCACATTAATTTTGGCTACATTTAAATATTTCATTCAGGTACTGCTTATATGTCTTGGACCATACTGCTGCTACACACACATGCATGCACCCCACCACACACAGACTCATACACATACACACACCACACATACATATACATGTGCACACATGCACACACATAACATACACACATGCACATACACATACAAACATACACTTGCATACACACACACACACAAACGTTCTGGATCACATGCCTTGCTTCCAAAGTATCAACTGGCTTTTTCTTCTTATCATTTCATATCAATAATTTTTTATAGAACCACCAAGACTTGTGGTGGGGAGGAAGGAGCAAAGAAATATCCTTAAAACCACTGAATACTTGCAACAAAACGAACTTCTACTAAATATATCCAAAGACCAAGTTGTGCTGTTAAACCAGATGATGGATTATGTAGGTCAGGGTCAGGCATGGGCAACCTTTCTTGAGAAGCAGGTTGAATAAAATACGACTCATCATCAGGTGAGTTGCACTTCTGAAAATAATTTGGGTTGGATTGCCCATGTTCTGTCTATTGCAAGATGAGGGCCTCAGCATGTTATCTCCACTAACCAGTTGGATGTGTAAGCTGTGCATTTGAGCTTGAGTCTACTTTGCCACACTGGCTTGATATGGCTTGGCAGAGGGATGCGGTTTTTATACTCATACTCAGGAGCAGTTAAGTGAATTAGATTGACACCAGAGTTGAACTGGAGCATTTTATTGAAAGGATGAAAAGCAAAGTCGACCTTGGTGGAATTTGAACTCAGAATGTAAGGATGGATGAAATACTGCTAAGCATTTCATCCAGTGTGCTAATGATTCTACCAGCTTTCTGCCATAAAAAAAATTTTAATGAACATTATTTTCTTTGAGAAATTTTGGTATGTCATTCAGGAAGTCCTGTGGGCTGCAATTTGCCCATGATTGATGAAGGTTATGACAGGGTTTGAACCAGCTAAGGGCTGGAACAAATACCACAAAGGCATTATATCTGACGCTCTAATATTTCTACTAGTCATCCATCCTAGACAGGTACTTCATCAATGCTAGAAGGATGAAAGTTAAAGTTGGCCTCTGTAGGATTTTAATTCAGAACATAGTTGGCTGATTGGTGAAGAATCACCTACCATCACATTAGTCCATAATCATGTTGTCTTTTCTATTACTACTGTAATGGTCCTTGATATTATGAATACATAAATTGCTCACTACACTGAACCCATCCATTTCTCCTTCTTCATGCATGCATCCCTCCACCTCCAAACCCAGTCAAAAAATTGCATTTCCTAATCAATCCTCCTGAGAGTTGGGGCTCTCAAGATTCCTCTCCTTATCTAGATTTTTACTTTAGTATGTTAACTACAAAAATTCATTCTGAAAAAATCAACTGCATTGATATTCTCAGTCACGAAGGATCTTTGTAAGTTATGGATTCTTGTTCTCCTCTGACTAAAATAATAAGGATAATAATAATAATGGTTTCAAATTTTGGTATGAAGCCAGCAAATTTAGGGGGAATTAATCAATTACATCAACCCCTCCCATCAGTGCTCTACTGGAACTTGTCTTATCAGCCCAAAAAGAATCTGCTAAGAATAGCAGCTAAATCTCTCTCAAATATCAATCATCATCTTAAAAAGACACATTGGGCTGTACTGTCCTGAATGTTTGAAATAAAAAAGATGGGCTAGTTATGACTGAAATGCCTTTGATCATAGGGCAAACCTGGGCTAAAAATCATTGATTGTTCTTAGTTTCTTTTTAAAATGAATAGTCACTGCTGTGTTAGCAACAATAATAATTAGAGCTCTGATAGGACAGTGGAGTTGGTGAAATGAAAGAATAAATTAAATACTATATAGAATTTAGTTTTACTTATTTACATTCTGAGCAAAAAATATGCTGCTCTGGGACTGATAAAAAAATCAGGAACTAAATACAAGAATTAATTAGAGACTACACTCAGTTCCAGAATTTATGATTTTATTCTGCTGTTAGAAATCATTATTCACAGATGACTTTTGTTACCTGCACTAATTATATACAATATTAGCATCATTGCTGTTAACAGTCATGTTAATAACATCAGTAGTCTCATCCACATCATTTTAAAGAACTCTTGTTTGTCAATTATGATGTGAATTGTGCTCTTCTCCAACTTAATTTTTAAAGATAACTACAGATGTGAATACTTAGATCTATTTCAGGCAAAAGCTATTTTAGTTAAGATGCCTGCAATTTAACACAGCAACTTGTTGTTGTTGCTGGTGGTTATGGTAGTGATCATGATGGTAACGATGCTAATGATGATGTTGATGTTGATGATGATGTTTAGCCCCAGGTTAAGTTTGACTAAGCAGAATTTATATTGTTAGCCATTCCAAATGTGTCCATTCTATCTTTAAAAATCATGTATTAAGACTGCAGACTGCGATATGAGGAGGGTTTGGCTGACTATTTCCAGAAGGTCAAATAATGCATAAAAGCAGCTTCATTGTCTCATGACAGGAAGTAATTTTGATTTCTAGTTGTTATTTCTTAGCACTTACATTGCTCATAATCTTTAACAGCACAAACACTGCAATTACTTTCTTGCAAGTTTTAGAGTTAGTAGCACTAATCACACATTGACAAATAAAACGAATGCTTTTTTCACAATTATGTATGAACTCTTCTGGCAACCTCACAAACATAACATAAACAAAAAACTGCTTCTGAGCATTAACCTTCCTCTTCAGGGCCTGAAAATACTCAACATGAAAAGTCAGCAATTATTGCTCATTTAAAAATGAGGTTCCTTGAGATATTTGTTCTGTATCAAGTTATAGACATTCTCTTGTCACTTTTTCTATCATAAATTCAGTGAACTAATGATTGCAAAGCTGAAATGAGACTCACAATGAAGTACTGGTCCCATGTTGAGAACAGAGCTTCTGTTACATACTGAAGCATCCTAAGCTGCATCCAAAATGCTGATTGGTAAAGAATCACTCAGAAACCCACTTATAACCTTATAGCCCCCATCAGTGCTACATTAAACATTAAGCAAAATAAGCATGGGCTTAGAGCATCAAGGGATGTGAGGAGAGGGGGCACCATAGAAATGGTAAATAGTTTATGGAACAAAAGAAATCACTTAAAATTTGCTAAAATTATATTTGAAATGGTTTATGTAATTGGAAATATAATTTTGAAGTATTCATGGTGTCATAGTGAAGATTAGATCAAAGATTTTGCAATGAAAAATAGTAGAGAACTTTTCAAATATAAAGAAGGCGGAAGTAAACAAAAATAAACATTATTTTCCATGTTATTGTTAGTTATGTTTCATTTTAAAAATAAAAATTTATTTTATGGTTTATTATTGTATATATATTGAATTACATATATAAGGGGACATCAAACTTTTTAAGTGCTTAAGGCCCTGCCCTCAGACATGCAGTATGCTCACTCTCTTTTTTTTTATATATATATTGAAATTACAACCTCTACTCAAAGCTAGCTATTGGCAGCTACCTCTATTCAAAGACACCCAATACATCTCTTCTCATCTCCTGTACTGAATCTTTCCCCTTCCCATATACCTACTTAGCTCATTCTGGCCATCTGAATCAACATCCAAAAACAAAGCTGTTTGGTCAGTCCTCACTTAGCAACCTACTAAAACCTATAACCATCAGACACCCTGTATCATCATCTTACTTTTTTGGGGTTTTTTTGCTTCTTTTTACTTCTTTCAGTTATGGCAGAGGATTCAGAAAGAGTGATTATGAAGGTATGGTAGCTTGGAAAACTCACTCTGATTGTTCTAATGAGAAAAGAAGTTCTGAATTTATTGATGAGATCCAGGTCATGATTGACAACAATTCATCCAAGTCAATCAGGTCCATTGCCAGGGACTAGGAGTGTCTGAGTTTCTTATCAGGCAGATAGTTCAATAAGACATTCGGTATTCCTCATTCAAGATGAGAAAGGGCCAATTTTTATTCCAAGTTATCAAGGACAAGACGAATCTTTTGAACAAACTCAAGCTTCCCCTCCAACTGAAAACATGCTTTGGTTTTTCTCAGTTGGTTTGCCATGTCTACAGAACATGTACCAAGAGTGATAAAAATCAAACATCCAGTCAACATCATGGTGTTTGGAGTGATCTCTAGTGATGGCAATGTTATGCCTCCATTCATCTTCCCACATGGCTTCAGACTCAACACAGAGGCCTACATCAAGTGCATGGAGGAGGTAGGTTGCTCTGGGTCAAGAAAACCCTATGTCTAACAACAGGACTCTGCACCATGCCACACAAGCAGGAGAACCCAGTCATGGCTGTCAGACAATTTCTGCAACCACATCACGCCTAGCATCTGACCACTTAAGTTCCCCCTTGATTGTTATGTGTGGGGCGCAGGAGATTCTGAAGTAGTCTGGAGGCCGTGGTTGAAGCCAATGACGATTTTATTGAGTAAATTTACTCTTTAGTATTTCAAGATATTTTTATGTAATTTTGGTAAATATATCTGTTAAAATAAGATGTCAGTATTATTTTCATTTTTGTGTAATTTGGATGAAATTTTATTCACTGCAACCTGTATATATAACAGGCTTCCTTCAGTTTCTGCCTACAAAATCCACTCACAAGGCTTTGATCTACCTGAGGTTACTGTAGAAGACACTTGTTCATAGTGCCACACAGTGGGACTGAACCCAGAACTATGCAGTTGGGAAGCAAGCTACTTACCACACAGCCACACCTATTTATTTATTTATTCATTTATTTCATATTGCAATTGATAACAATAGTATCATTGGTTACAGGTTCCCAAATGCCAGTCATTGACTTACTGCATTTCTAATCACAAAAGTAGTGACAAGGGAGTATCTACAAGCTGATGCCAAAACAAATATCTCCACATATGCACACATACATGCACACACACATGCACACATACATGCACACACATATACACACTGTATTACTGGTTGTTTCATTCCTTGGACTGTATTCATATATGTATGCGTGTGGCAGAGTGTGTGTGTGTATGTATAGATTTATATGATAAGCTTCCATACAGGTTTTATTTATCAAATTCCATTCATAAATCATTGATCAACTTGAAGCTATAGTAGAAAAAAAATCATGTATATGATGCCATACACCAATATTAATGCTGGAATCACATCACTGTAAAGTGAAATTCCTAACCACAACCATAATAACAACAACAACAATAATGTTAATGATAATATCAATAAAATGATAGTAAAAATAACATGTTAGTTAGAAATAATAAACAAATTATACAGAAATCTGATATTTCTATTCATATCACCCATGACAGAAATATATAGTTTATCTGTCTATTTTAATGTCATGCAATAAAAAATATCACATATACATTGGTGAATACATTTCAATTGAAAAGAAGTATATGACATGAAATTGTATGTTTGAATATGTTTTATAAATAATCGAGAAAAGTAAATAAAAATAAGATAAATTGAAATTGTTGAGATTTGACTAAACTTCTGCATAATAGAGAAATTGTTAATATTTAAACATTCAAATGTAAAAAGTCTTGAATGATAATTGACATATATACCATATCCACGTAGAAAAAGAAACAAAATGTCTACTGATTAAGTTTTAGCTATGTATCTATT